>NC_056725.1:324558473-324682207 GCF_019279795.1 Protopterus annectens
CCACATATGGTATGCTAGCATAATATTACAGTATATGGACAATCTGATCAACACCATCCTCATATGTGCCATTCACACACACCAACCCTAAATACACTGGGCCACTACACAGTGTGGTCCGATGCCTGACTGTGGTGTGGGACATGTGTGTGTTTGGCCCTGCAAACATGTAAGCCGATAGGGAAACATACAGTGGAGCAGCATGTAACATCAGACAGAACAGGACCAAGAACAACGGCATCTACCACAGTCTGTACACAGGTCAAGGTACATAATCACAATACACACACTGTCGACAATCACCATGAGTACACAGACCTCAATACTGTACACACAACCAAAGAATGCCCAGGGTATGTCCTCAAATATAACCCCTACTATACATAAGATGTGTAGCAGTCTGATATCTCACTGGCTTGTTATCAGATATGATGTCAATAAATATGGTGTACTGAACATATGCACCTCTTACTGCATGACATATGTGCAAAGGTTGACAAAGTTGAGGCTGGAGGCACAAATACAGGGCCAGTATTGACATATTGCTGTGATAAACTCATACATTTACTGTTGTAACAGGGTTTGTTGCAACATATGTCCTATGAGGGATATGAAGTCAGTAACTCACAACTGTCACCATCTACTGACTGCAATCCTCACACTACCTTCTGCAGTCCACAGATAGGTGCTCTGTGGGTAACACAAGAAACACAAAGCACCACACACTGTCTAGTCTGCAGATGACCCTAGAGATGGGAATTCCTCATAAACATAGCACTGACATGACAAGTATTAAAACATGTAGGACAGCCATATCCACAAACCCCCTGTTAAACCAACATTACTCCAAATGCAGTATAGCAGCACTTACAATCTGGAGTCAAGTCAGGCACATCCCCCTCCTGTGTGCTGGCCTATGTTAACAGTGTATGTTGTTAGAGGTAAATCCCCAATCCATCTGTGATGCTGTTTGCCAAACAACAGCTCTAGTTCCTGATCACAGTGAATGAAATGACCCAACACCAACATGATGTTCCTAGATATTGGAGTGTGTTTCCATGCAATTGGCTATGGGAATGTTACTACAGCTGTTCCACATGCAATCACCTAGAGGAGGGCTGCAATTTGTGTAGAGGCCATCAGCTGATGATGAGCATCACTTACAATACACATGCTGCTGCCCCAGAGATGGAGTGAGAGATGCAGACAGAGGCAAAGATAAGTCAGGGAGGGGTGGGAGAGTAAAACTTAAGCATGTTTGTGTCACACACCTACCATTACAGGGTATCAAATCCCTGAATGACCATGTATTGCTATCACATGTCTATGCAGTTATTGGATGCACCACATAGGTTACATGTTGAAGAGTCTTCCAAACTTATATGTGATGGTGAGTGACATCTGCAGCAGTGATATGTTAGGTATACAGTAGGTGTAGTCCACATGCCTGTGCACATGAACAGGTGTCAGCATCAACACAACCACACTGTCACACTGACCCACACACATTGACACACTTGGCAGGGTCAGGAATACAACTCATCACTAGTTAGATTGCCACAACACAGTTATGTATAGGTATCACATGCATCACAGGGGTTATACAGAGGTTATATGGGCAAAGGGTATGTGGAGGTGTCTGACGGACAGCATGCTTCAGTATGCAAATGGGGGTTGCAGTGAGTGTAAATGTGGTCATAGGCATCATTCACCACATACACAGACACAGGGTTCCAGTACTGACATGCATGGGTGCATTGCTTCATGGGTGTGTAGGGGTCAACTGTGCCAGATGGCTATACAAGGCTAGGTGATGGGTATACCTTGGCATCAGGCCACATGACAATGGTCTGCAGTGTGGCTTATGGGTGTAGTGTCTGGATCTGCCCACACAGGTGGGTATTGTATTCACCATCCAGTTACCTAAGTAACTATTGTGTATGGCCATTGCTGTGCATTGCTTGCCATCTGTGTGTTCCTTAGTCAATGACATGAATGGCATCTGGGATGTGTACACATCTCACATGCATGTACAGTGACATGTGGAACTGTACCTGGGGTGTCTGTCCCATGTTGTGTGCACAAATTGTTATCATCAGATGTGCCAGTCCTGGCCTCATGTGGTGGGAACTGTTAATGGACAGCAGGTTGACCTTGCACCAACATTGATAGCATGATACAGGTATTACCTGGTGTCGGTGGCATCTGCCCATACATGGCATGTGTTTCAGGCATGGTACGTCCTTTGTGGGTCACATTTGATGGCACCCTGGTGTTACAGTTGTCCAGTGGGGAACATTGAGAAGGGGTGCACTATCTGCATTTATGTGCCTATTGGACTTATGGACAGGGTGCCATGCCCTCTGTAGCCCACTACAATCACACCATGGTTACTATCAGTGGGCAATATGCAGGGTACTACCAACATAGCAGTTGTAGCCTAGGCAAGTGTGTCGTGTGTGTGTGTGTGTGTGTGTGTGTGTGTGTGTGTGTGTGTGTGTGTGTGTGTGTGTGTGTGTGTGTGTGTGTGTGTGCGCTTGTGTATATGAGACATGAGTTGAGAGTGTTCTCTGGGTAATACAAGGGTTGCTAACTTTATTAACACAAGCTCAAAGTAGAAAACTGTTAAAAACACAAAATGCAAGGAAACAGCTTAGAAGAAATCCGCACGGGCTTTAATAACAGTAACTGTAAGCGCTTTCGGTTAAGCCAGTTGCTCAACCTTCATCAGACAGAAAAAACATGCTCAAGATGTAGTTTAAATACAAAAAATGCTTAATTACATTATTAGATAATGAGCCATGGAAGGACATCCCACTACTCAAACTTAACTTCATACAAAATCAAAAGTCTCTATAAATCCATGTTTAAAAATACTATACATATATTGCTAACTTTATTCACCTGGCCTTGATGTCAGATGTAGGGGTATGGATTTGCACCCCAGCGTCTCGGCTATTTCGCATCTGTTATCCCTGTATGGTGGACATTGTGACATATACTAGGGCCACCATATAAGAACTATCTAAAACCCACTATCCAATGAGTCCAATTACACTCTCAAAGCCACCTCCACACAGGATATGAATGAAAAACACAGATGCACACATAAACACCTGCCATGTCTGGAATTAGAAACCCTGTCTAACTAGTTTATTACACTACAGCACTATGCAGTTATAGGACGTGTCATGGAGATTACTGGAGTACTACTTCCCCAAAGGTGTATTTCACAGTGAATGACATCAGCAGGATTGCCAAAGTAGGGCATTTGAATTGTAGTGAGTGTGACAAGCCTAAAAAACATTGCTCCCTACACAAATGTCCACACCTGCCATGTGTGGGAATAGAACCCCTTTTAGAGTTCTATACCACACTACAGCATTATGCTGTTATAGGAAATGCCACAGGGGTTACTGGAGTACTCCTTCCCCAAAGGTGTATTTCACAGTGAATAACATCAGCAGCCTTGCCAAAGTAGGGCATTTGAATTGTAGTGAGTGTGACTAGCCTAAAAAGGCATTGCTCTCTACACAGACAGAAACACACACACAGTTGCCATGTCTGGGATTAGAACTCCTACCTAACTAGCTTATTATACTTTAGCGGTATGCAGTTATAGGACACACCATGGAAATTACTGGGCTACAGTTTTCCCAAAGGTGTATTTCAAAGTGGATGACCTCAGCAGGTTTGTCATAGTATGGCTATAGGTAGGGCAGTGTGTGTGGATGGGCCATAACCCATTCATCTAGAGGTTGACACACCACATGCGGGCACATGCAGGGTTATATTCCACAGGTAAGTGTATACAGCTGCTAGATGACTACTTCCTTGTACAGTCATGTTGCACAGCTAGCACTTGCACCACATAGTCTATAATGCTGATGGATAACTGTGGCTAATGTCTACAGTGAATGACATTTAGACCTCATGTGGTTGTAGCCATTTGGCTGTGTGCTGGGTTGGACAGACCTAATAATGGATGGCTCCTTGTCACAGTCATTCTCTTCCACACATCTATGCAAGTCTAATTTTGGCTTATTATAGTGTGTTGTTCTTGAATATATGTCTGTACTTATATCCACTGTGTGTGCAAAACATGACTGGTGCATACTGAGGAGTCTGCCCTAATATTTGCATCTGCCAGATATATATGGTCCACTGTTGTTTGCAGACATGGGCTTCGTAAGTGTGTGAGCATGCCCAATATGACCTTTCAGTATGTTGTTGTCTGACATTGCCTTCATTTCTCTAAGTGTGTGAGCATGCCCAATATGCCCTTCTGTATTGAATGTGTGGCTCGATTCCAGGTAGTTTGTACTCCAGTGCAGACCTTTGTGTTGTACACCTACATGTAACAGACTGTTTCTGCAGGGTATCCATCAATCATTTGGCAATATGGGGACAAAGTGTGCAGGGGATAGTGTGTACTGTAGATGATTGTGTCTGTGCTGTTCAGCTACATTGAACTGCTGTTAGCAGAGATATTCAGACATGTGTACTGTTATACACAGTGATGTTTTCTGTCATCATGTACTATCAGATGGACATTCCTGCTCACAGTGATGTCTTGGGGGACTTGGGTGATTGCAGCTGCGAGCAGTATTGTGGGCAGATGCCTACATATTTATGGTAAGTTATGCCATTCTGGAGGGGGAGGTGCTGACACTTGCTGCTGGGTCTGTGAATCTGGTTCAGCACCTTGGTACAGTGCTGGCAGAGAATCCCATACTTGTACATCCATCGACATGACAGTATGGTCTTAAATTGCTTTGGCAATACCTCACAGCTGTACAGATTCACACAGGTTACCCAGAGGCAGGGGCCATGTGTCAGGACATTACCCCTATTGTGGTGTATGGGCAGGTAGGTAGCCACCCATTTATTTGTTTGCAGCCAGGGATAGTGTGTGCACACAGCTTTGTGTCAGACCTTGCACATTCCATGCTGCCCATGCTCCCACCTCATCTCTGTTATTCTATCTTCTGCCATACATTATGCATAAATTCTCTGATACTTTTCCTAAGGTTATTACCCCATCACAGCTGCGTGTTGGTGTTGGTCCACAGTTCATGCAGTGGGACATGGTGGACATGTTGTTGTGGTTTGTCCACATGGCTTTGCATATGGCTTATGTGGAGTGTATTATGTTGTTATTTGGGTGTCCATTACATAACATGCATTGGCAGTACATGTGAGACACAGGCCCATGGCAGAGACCTGTGGGCAATTAGGTGTTGATGCAGGTCAGATGTGGCAGGCCATTTTATTCTGTCAGTCCTACAGTCTCAGACCACCATACAGTATATTCCCCTGTGGTGACAGGGTAGGTGTGCTAGGTGTTCCTGCAAATACCTTTTATAAGTCTTGTTCAGGTGGTGTGGATGCTGGCAGGGTGCCACATACGGCTAGTGACAGACTTGCATGGGACACCTGCACTGCATGCTGCAGTCATTCACTATTGCCATATATAGGTGGGGTCAAATTGTACCTTTTACTCAAAGCAGGGTTATGACCAGAGAGGTACCTGTGGGTGATGTTTGCGTGAGCTGGGTGCATGTGTGCTATGGACACTACTTGCATCTGACACACATATATACATTGGGCATTCCAGTTATGCTGGCATGTGCAGGTACATCAGCTGTTTCCCAATACATCAGTCCTATTTCCTTTGTGATCTGCAAGTTTTGGGCAGACAACGCCGGTATCCCCTACTACAGGACCAGATAATGTGATGCATACCTGTATGCACAGTTCCAAGGGTGTCTCCATTTCACAGTGACACAATATATACTATATGTCTGAGGTACTTCCCCTGGTTACTGCTTATATATCTAGCCCAGCAGCCATGCCAGGTCAGTCTTTCAGATGGTGACACATATTACCGCCATACATTTACAATGGCTTACTGCTAGCATGTGTTATACTGGTGGGTGTTGTCTTTGGCACTGCAGTTGTGAGGACTTGACCCTGTCATTAGCAGTAGTGGGCAATGGCTACCAGGTCTTACCTCAACATGCATACATACTGATCACTCTCATACAATATGAAACACACACCAACCTAACACATACCTGCATATTGTGCAGATGCTACAATCTATCCTGCTACCTTGGCCTCCTCTGTGCATCTGTGCTCCACTGGTATTGTACCTACACATAAATGTTACAACATTCCTACATAGGGTTGTGGGAGCGCACACCTGACTGTTGCAATGTGTGTGCATCAGATTGGGGGGGGCACATCAGACCGTTACTACATTTCTAAATAGGTTTGGGGGGCACACCTGACTGTTACTACACTTCTAAGTAGGATTGGGGGGAGCACACCTTCCTATTTCTACATTCCTACACAGGATTGTGGAAGGGGGGCACACTTGACTGTTACTACATTTCTACGCAGGATTGGGGGAGGGGGCACAGCTGTCTGTTTCTATATTTCTACACAGTGGTTGGGAGGGGGCACACCTGGGTTTTACTACATTTCTACACTGGATTGAGGGACAGGGCACACCTGACTGTTTCTACATGTCTACATAGGAGTGGGTGGTACACCTGACTGTTACTACATTTCTACATAGGATTGTGGGGGGGGACACCTGACTGTTTTTACATTTCTACAGAAGATTGGGGGGGGCATACCTGACTATTTCTACATTTCTTCACAGAATTGGGGGGGGGGGACACCTGACTGTTTCTACATTTCTACACAGGATTGGGGGGCACACCTGACTGCTACTACATTTCTACACAGGATTGGGGGGGCACACCTGACACTTGTACACATTTGCTATGACTGTACTGGTATGTCAGGTACTCCATTTCATTCTGTATTCTAACCTATCTTGCTGACTAGAGGCATATCAGTGCACTACAGGTCTTAGCTTTGACTGAACTACATATTCGTTTCTGACTTCCTACTCTTCAGAACTAACATCCCACTGCCTGACCTGCTGTAGTCTGTCTGTGTAGGCCTTGGGGGGGAGGTTACCCATAGGCATCATTCAGAGGTCATAGCACAGCCTTTGTTTGTGTTTGTCTACACCTGTCCTGCTGGCTGAGACTGTTGTTGGGTATGTGAACCTCCCTAACTGGCATGTGTGAGTCATATGGACACACATGTGACCAGCACATTTCCTGCAGTGGGTTTTGTCACCCTGTGTAGTACTGGCTACTATGGTGACACCAGTATTTGTTACAGATCTCATGGTGCCACTATAGGTGTCTATCTGCTGGCATACCATTCAGCCACCCGATTCTCTTGCATGCTCACATCCATATCATAGATAGAAGTAACAACACATTCTGCTCCATTCGACAATTGGTAGGTTGAGTGACTTACCTTGTGGGTGTCCCAGTGTTGAGGGTGGTGCTGCAGGGCTGCCTATGTCGGATGCACATAGTATGTTCCATACACATGGTTGAGCACAGGAAGTGTCATGTTTGGCATCCCTTTTACTGTATGTGCGAGTCAGAGAGAGGTGTCATTCCCTGGGTCCCTCCTGTGTCAGCATATGTTCTATGCAGTTCCTCTTTGTCAAGGCCAGGGCATACTAGGCACATCCTTCTGCCTACTGGGGCAGGCTCAGGTTATTCCTCCTCTGAGTCACTCTGTGCCTTTGCAGGCCTTGGCAATGGTGGGGGGCTGTGTGGTCCTGCCCAGTGCTGTTCTGGCTGCAGCTGTTTCCACAGGATCATATTGTGTAGCATGGCACATACAATAACAATTTGGGTACATGTAGCTGGTGAGTATTGCTAGGCTCCACTGGATGTATCCAGGCACCAGAACCTTGACTTGAGCATCCCAAACACATGCTCTATTATAATTCTGGTCTGTGCGTGTGCTTCATTATAGGGTTCTTGTTCGGGTGTGTGTGCATTTCTGATGGGTGTCATCAGCCACGGCTCCAGTGTGTAACGAGCAACCACCACTAGGTGACCCTAGGGGATGTCCCTATTGGTAAATCTCTGGCACAGCTGTGTCAAATACCAGATTTGGGAATCGTGATAGCTTCCAAGGTAGCCAGCACACATATTCATTATTATTCCCTGGGCATTGCACACAACCTGGCAAATGATGGAAAGGGTGCCCTTGTGGTTGATGTAGACCATACCCCACTTACCGGGTGGTGCTTTGATGCATATGTGCATGCAGTCTATAGCACCCACTACCTCAGGATATTCTGCTATTTGGTGGAACAGTTACATATTGCTGGCCAATGCTTCACGGATGTTGGGGAAATATACGTGATCACCGGCATGTACTGACATGGCATCCAGGAACTGGTGGAGTATCCTGGATGCTGATGCCTGTGAGAACCCCATCATATCCCCAATTGGCCTTTGGAAGGTAGCTGTAGCTAGTATTCTTAGGCCTACACATATCTTGGTATCCACTGGGATGGGTTCCCCTCTGTTATTTCTGTGTGTCAGGCATGGCCGGCACAGCTCAATGATTTGCTGTAAGAGGTCCCTGTCCATCCTATAGAACTCCACTATCTCCAGCTCATGTAGCCCCTGGTAGATTACCCTGGGTCTGTACACTGTTCTCCGTCTCTGGGCTGGGCTGGTCTGGTCTGCTTCCTGTGTAATTGGCTGATTCTGATATATTTCACCTGCCAGCTATGCTAGTTCTTCTAGATTACCTTCCTACTACTGTTTTCTCTTCCCATTGCCTTCCTGTTTAAGCCCAGGGGTGTGCCACGCAAACACTGTGCTCAAATGTGCACAGAGCTGCTATTTCCTGGTTTACTTTTTTTCCTTTAAAACCCAGTGCGTGTTGCGCACACCCCTTTAGGCAATGTAAAGAGTGCTAGGCAACCTCAGACACACCCCCTTGCTTAGCTGTGCTAAGCTTGGAGCAAACCCAAGCCACAAGGCTCCAATCATCTTATAGTATGCCTGACATCCCCCCGTCTCTTTACATTTTTATGGGAAGTATCTTAAGTAATATGGTGGATGTTTTGTGTATTCCCAGCAGTAGTGGCAGTGTGTAGACTACTTTAAGGTAAGTAAAAGGTTTAGCCCTTTTCCCCACTGTAGTACAATCCTGGAGTTAGTATATATAGTTAGGGGGTTGGGGGTGGGGGGTGTAGCCCCCTACCAAGTTTGCTTGTATATCGTCTGGTTTCTGTTAAGAGGGCACGTAAGTAGTTTTTAAGTTCAGGAAAGAGTTAGTCATTGGTGTTGTAAGTGTGCATGTCTATGGTTTACAAGTTAGTATTTTGAAATTTAGCATTGTAAGGTTTCAGTATCAGGAGTTTCATTCAGGCGAGTTTTGAGTATTTGGAAAATTAGGTATTTTGGTCTCGGTCAAATGAACGTCAGTCAAATGAAGTGAAGTAGACCCATATGTGTGTATATATGGATCTAGGGCATTTGCTTGACTGAGCAAACCTCCAAATCCATCAAATCCGAACACACTTTAACGAAAATGCTTTTATTGAAAAAGCAATTTCATTAAACTGTGTGACAAAATAAAAAAAAACACTACATTTACATTTTAGCAGGGGGGCTTCACCCCCCCCTGCACCCCACACCCCCTACTTTAATATTCTCCCTCTGAGACCACGCTACAGTGGGGAAAAGGGAAATTTCCCTTACCCGCACCGTAGTACAGCCTCGGCAACAGTCATAATTATGCAAAAGTGTTTCTTTGGTGAAAAGCACTTTCACGCAAGTATGCCTGGCCATTTGGATTTTGGTCGTTTGCTCAGTTGAGCAAACGTCCTAGATCCATATATATAGATATATATATATATATATATATATATATATATATATAGATATATAGATATATATATAGATATATATATATATATATATATATATATATATATATATATAAAGATATATTTACATATATATATATATATATATATATATATATATATATATAGATATATAGATATACATATATATATATATATATATATATAGATACATATATATATATATATATATATATATATATATACATATATACATACATACATACATACATAGAAATATGTGTTTTTTATATATATATATATATATATATATATATATATATATATATATATATATATATTATATATATATATATATATATATATATATTATATATATATATATATATATATATATATATATATATATATATATATATATATATATATATATATATATATATATATATATATATATATATATATATATATATATATATATATATATATAACTATACATGACTTTGACAGCCATCCTTGTTGAATAAAGTAGTTGAGCCTCTGTAAAACTGGATCTGTGGCTGTGTGATCTCTCAGCTCATCAAGACATGTGGAATAAAAAATTCTCATTTCCATGACTTCAAAATCAAGGTTCTCATTCTCATTTTGTTCAGTGGTGTTTCTGGGTGATCTGGATAATGCATCAGCAAGATTAAGATGTTTGCCTTTCTTATAGATGAGTGAAATTATACTTTTGCAATCTCGATACCATACGTTGCAATCTGGCTGGAGCTGTATACATAGGCTTTCTCAAAATGGAGATGGTGGTCTGTTTTGATCTGGGTAGGTCTACCATAAAAAGTCATGGAACTTACAACATGCAAACACAATTGCCAAAAGCTTTTTCTCAATCTCATCATACTGCATTTCAGTTTGGGAAAGAGTTCTCGATGCATAGGCAACAGGTTGATCCTCTTGTAGAATGACTACACCTAGACCAAATCTCGAAGCATCACATGAAAAAGTGACTGGCTTGTGAGCATCGTAGTATCTGAGAGTTGGTGGACTAGCAGTTCTGTATTTCAGGACATCAAATGATCTTTGGTGCTGTTCTAACCAAGACCAGGATACATCTCTATGTGTCAGCTCTCAGAGTGGTGCTAATATTTGACTCAGGTCTGGAATGATCTTGCCCAGATAGTTAACCATGCCAAGAAAACATTGCAGGGCTTGAACATTGTCTGGAGCTGGCATCTCAAGTATGGCTGTTTGCTTAGAAAGATCTGGTCATTGGCCTGAACTGGTAAATAAATGGCCAACATAAGTAACTTCTCATAGCCTGAATTTGTATTGGATTGATTTTAAGATTCACTTGATGTGCTCTTTCCAGAACTTTTCTGAAATTTCTGTCATGTTCAGCTTCACTACTACCTCCTACTAGTATGTTGTCTACTATAATAACACAAGGATACACAGAAATAATTTGCTCCATTGCATGCTGAAAGACTTCACTTGCAGACTTTATCCCAAATGGCATTCATAAAAATCTGTACCTTCCAAATGGAGTACTGAAAGTAGTTAGCAATAAGGATTTCTTGTCAATCAAAATTTGCCAAAATGAACTCTTTGCATCTAAGACAGAAAAAATAATAGCATTTGGAATAAGAGCAGTGACTTCTTTTACTGTTCACTTTGGATGATGAGGTCTTTTTAGTGCTTTGTTCAAATTTCGTAGATTTATGCATATTTTGATGTAGTCTGAGCTTTTCTTATGAGCTACCACCATGGAAGATATCCATTCATTGGTTCATCCACTGGACAAATCACACCCTTTTGCACCATTTTATCTAGCTCACCTTTACTCTCTTCTGGATTGCTACTGGAACTTTCTAGGCTGTCCTGATAACTGGGCTGACATCTGGGTCTAACTTCATGGAGTACACAACTGGAGTACACAACTGGAAGCTTGCCTAGTTTGTCTTTGTAAAGATCAGCATAGGAAGAAAAATATACTGGGCAAAATTAGAGTAGTGGTCTGTAAGGCTAACATGTTGGACTTCCATATTAACTAAAAGCAGTCACATTTTCAAACTGTCTCTGAGCCCTAATAATGACTGGATGTGCCTTTTGACCACATAAAATAACAAGACTTAACTTCTCCCAGCAGAGTAACATGAAAGCACTACTGAGCCTTCAGTTTGAATTTCTTCACCACCATAAGCAACAAGCTTCACACACTTTGCAAAATCAAGCCTTTCACCATTACATACTCTAGCAAATGTTTCTGCAGATATAACATTGAACTTGGAACCTGTGTCACCTTTGAGCTCTATGGGTTTTTCATTTATTCAAACAGTACAGCATTCTTCAATCTTTACCCATAAATCTACTGCATTGACTGTTTCACTAAGCACTGACACACTATCAACATAAAAAGTACATGACCCCACATCATAGCTTTCTAATTGATAACTCATTCCTTGAAATGTTCCCTTTTAATAAAAGAATGTGCACCTTTTGATTTACAAAACCTTTTGACATTATTCCACTTATTGCATATGCGGCATTGCTGACCAAAAGCTAAACATTTTTCCTTTTTAGAGTCATGATTTCCACCATAATTATGACAGTTGGCAATGCAACTGGGTTGCCTTGAGTTTGCTGACTCACTCTTATGCTTCACTGAGACTGTGCAAATTCTGGAACTTGCTGGAAGGCTCTAGGGTTTGCCAGTAAGTGCTGCAGGGGCTACAGTTGCTGCCACATGTTAGGTCCTGTTTCTTTTAACCAAGTGCTGCATACTATCAACATGAGCTCTAAAAGTTACTGTAAGCATGCATCTCTCATTCACAGGCATATTTGTGTGCTTTTCTGTGAGCTTGTATAGCTGACAAATCTCAATAGCCTTATTCAAGGTTAAATCACTACCACAAAGCAAACTCTTTCTCGCAGCATCTTCCATAATACCACACACAAGTCTGTCTTTTATCATCTCATCCCTTAACTCAACAAATCTGCACGTTTCAGCCTTATTTCTCAAATCAGTTATATATGCTGCAAAAGTTTCATCAGGCTTTTGACCCCTTGTGAAAATAAGTGCCTTTCCATTGTAATATTTGGGGGTTATACATTTCTCTAAATTTACATTTTAAGCACTCGGGGTCTTCCCTTGTCTCAGCTGGTACAGCAATATGATAGTTTTCCCTTTCTCCTGCAAAGATAGCAGGTGCATACACAAATGAATGGTCCCATTCAATGGCTGCTGACTTAACTAAATTAAGTAGAATAAATGCCTTTGTATGGTCATATTTATCAGAAAATGCAGTCTGTACGAAAATGTCGTACTCTTGCTCAAACACTCTCCAATTCTCTGCAATATTATTGTCAAACACAAGTGTACTGGGTTTTTGAAATCTGTCTGCCATGCCAACAAAATATGCTCAAACACACTGAAAATATGGCCCTTGTAATTATGTATGAACAAGCTGTGCTGTAATAGCTTGTAATAACATTCAATTGCACAATAAACTCTGCAAAATACTGTGCTTTGTGAAATATGCTCTGAAATGGCTGTAGCTTGTGAAATAACTTTGCTGTAATACTGCACAAACATGAACACTTCATACACCTCTAATAACTTGGATATCTTTAATTAATATGAAAAATATGTGCTTAGCGAAAATGCTGTCATTTCCTTTTATTTGTTTTGTGCAATTCGGACTTTATCTTAAACATTTTCAATAGTAATTTGAATATTTTTATCAATATCGGACATTTTGGTTTATTTAAATATCATTTAGAGTGCTCTGTATGCTTTGTTTCATACTTTGTGAATAAGAAATTATTTGAGCAAGTTTTAACATCTGAAATTTATTTCTGACCTGTTTTGTGAATTATACATGCAGTAGGGATGATCCGCTCCTGTATATTCCTCCAATCCCAACCAGATGCCTTTCGAACTCAAACTGGAGAAATTGGAGCTTTTTCTGACAACAAGTTGCTTTAGCCATGCATCTCCTGACACCATGTCCTTTTTGACATGCCACTTCTGACACCAGTTTGCTTGTCCCTCTCTAACATAGATGATGAACAGGAGAGTTAGTTTGTTTAGATGCTTTATTACACAGAAGCACATCAGGATGGATAGCAGCATCATGAAATATAAACAAACTGATTAACAGACAGACCTTACAGACATAGAAGCTTACATCTCAACAGCTTACTACAAAATGGCAGTCAGGCTCACACATGCTCAGTATTTATTCACTTGTGCAAGCCCTTAGATAGCCTCTTAAAGATACAAACACACACATTGCTCTACACCTATATTCTCCTGAAACATCACATGGTGCCACAGCAGGATTCCCATACATGCTCCACACATGGCAAATGCTGTATTGGGTTGGATGTCATCAGTTCTGAAAGTGCAGGGCCAAATGGTACATCTAGCCAGCATTCCACCCTATTGCAGTAAGTTATGATACCTGTTTCTCCTCCATTCTCCTAACCATATGTCTGGCTATTGTAACACTGCCTATGAACCTTATATCTATGTTATTGCTGCTTCCACCTGTCAGTGTGCCTGACCCCACCTGTGTAAATGATCTTGAATGTGCCCGGCCAATTCATCTGTCCTGTGAGGGTACTGTAATGTCTTATTCACAGCATTGCCAATCAATGCGCTGCATAGTTTGGGTGTTATATTCCACGCATCTGTGTTACACTGTATTGTTCCTCTTATGGCCCATGGCTGTGGAAAATATGCTACCTCTTTGCCACTGACACACTGCATTGTGCCATCATCTGCAGCACATGGGTACGACTGTATCTGGTTCCTCTGAAGACTCCTCATCTTAATCCTCTTCTGCTTCCATAGAAATAATACTGTGTCTACACGCTGTACCTGCTGTCATAATACCATGGCATGTTTGATGATACAAACCAAATATCTTGCTGCAGGTCAGCAGGGCATATTGCATTAGGGCACCAGATGTATGCAAGCAGCAGGACTCTGAACCTACATTCAAAAGTGTTCTATGTCTATAATAATGTGGTGTTGCATTCTGTCTCCACTGCATTCTGGAGGTGGTGGATACAGATCATCAGCCACCATTCCAAGTCAAATGCTTCATCACTGCAACACACAACAGTAGACACCATTTTTAGTGACCTGCTGTCTATGTTCATGGGACTAACATAAAATGGACATTGTGGTTGAGAAGATATGCACTTTCCAACTTAAGAATCATGTGGAAAATTAAGTACTAGTGATTGCCGGACATGTTATAGATGTGGAAATCATAAAAAGGTTCTTGTGGTATATACTCTTTTGGGCAAACCCTTATCTAAACCCTCTCTCCATAAGTCCATCCAAGCATTCAGAACACTATGGCTGGACAATTCGCATCAGTTTCCCTGCCAGCTTGGTCGACATGGGCATACTAAGACAGTGTAGAAACTCCCTCATATTTACTGACAACCCTATTCTCCTAGCACATAATTCTTCCACCTGCAAGAAATGCATGTAAATCAGTAACCTGAAGTCCATGCTTTCTCACTCCACAGTCAGTACTCCTGACAAAAAGGAGATTGCCAGCACAAACACCACACCACTCACATCACATAAGCAAGCACAACACACACACACACACACACACACACACACACACACACACACACACACACACACACACACACACACACACACACACACACATGCTCCTATGCAAAATTCCTCAATAAAATTTTACCTAAACAGCAGAGACCTCCAAAACACACTCACAAACATTCCACACACAATACCAAACACATGACATGCAGCAGACAACACATCAGTGTCTCACAAACACAGTCCATAAAGCAAAACAACAGACCATCACAGTCCACAAGACATAACAATATACCAAACATACTAGTCATTGGTGACTCATTTCTGAGACACACCAATGTCCCCCTCATCAGGCTTGACAAGGAGAAGATCATGGTCAGTTGTCTGTCTGGTGCCAAAATCTTCCACATCATGCACACACTTAATTCTCTCCACAACAAGTACAAGTACAATGCTGTCATTGTCCATGTTGGTGTGAATGACTTGAGACATACCTTCTTGGACTATATGAAGAGAGACATGATTGAACTCTCTGAGCATGTGTTCCAGGCAGGTATGACCCTAGCCCTAAGCAGCATCCTACATTCACCAAGAATGATACCACAATACCAACACAAAATAATTGACTTCAACAATTGGCTTAGTTTTTGGTGTCAGTCCAAGGGGATTCAGTATCTGTCTACCTGGGATGACATGGTCGACAGGCCTCAATGCTTTGCCAAAGATGGCCTTCACCTGTCACCACTGGGTTTCTGGATCCAGGCCAAGGCTCTTGCCTCCCCATTGTGTATTTTTTAGGCAGTGTCCCAAAGGCAAACCTTCCAACTTAAAAGATCTATCAAAAAGCAAATTGAAGCTCATGCTGCTTAACGCTAGAAGCCGTAACCTGAAAATGAACTCACTGGAGGCTCTCCTTGCACTGGAAGATGCTGATGTCTGTGCGGTCATGAAAACTTGGTTTAGGGCTGCAGAAAGCATCCCTGCCTTACCAGGCTAAACCTCATTTCACACATTCTGACCCCAATATGAGGTTGGGAAGACTAAAGGTGGTGGAGTCTCTATCTTCATTAAAGACAGACACACCTCCAAACTGATTTGCCAGCATGACGCACTGAAACTACTCTAGGTGCAACTGACAGTTGGCAAGACACCCATCCAAGTTATAGCTAGCTATAGACCCCCTCCATGACTCAGGACACCCACTCCTCTTACCAGAATCTACTTGACTCCAACAAGATACCCGCTAACACCCAGATCCTTGGTGACTTCAACTACTCCACCATAGACTGGGTAAACTATCCTTGCACTAATGCACTCTCACAATGATTCCTTGACTTCATGGAATTCTAACACACTAGACCAGCTCATCTCATCCCGCACAAGTGGAGAAAACCCTCTGTACTTGGTTTCCACCAACATGGGAAACCACTGCACCACTCCCATAATATGTTCTTCCCTGGTGGGATCAGATCATTGGACTGTCTCATTCGAAGTTTCTATCCCAGCCAACCCCCCAGCCATAATCAAGCTATAAAATGTCTCAAAAGCTGACTACATCCTCCTAAGCAAGGGTATCCGTAGCTTCACACCACTGCCCCTCAAAGGATGCAGACAACTATGCTGAACAGTATGCCAATGCAGTATACAAGTACCAGTACAACTGCATGGACTCAGCCATACCCAATACAAATAAAACCTGCTCCTCAAGGAAACACAAATCTGTTTGGAGGATATCCTGTATCAACAAGCTTTACAACAAAAGGAAGGTACTGTTGTCAAAGGGTAAAAAGGTAAAAATTTAAAATTGGAAAAACTCCTTCCTTATCCTCTACAAGCAAATTAGACAACTAGTTAAAACCTATAAGGCCAATTATAAATCAAAACTAGCCTCCAAAACAAAGGAAAAACATAAAGTCTTTTTTAGTTACATCAGGAATCTCTGTGGCAAAGCCCAGGTTTATTCCAAGTTAGTACTTAACAGTATCACTTACACTGAGCCTGTTGACTTAGCCAACCTGCTAGCAGATAGGTTCAGTGCAAATGTCACCCCATGCACCCCAAATGTTCTTTTGACATCCCTGATACTGGCATCCTGCACCTCACATCTCCATAGATCAAGTGTTGCAGGCCCTATCCAATTCAAAGAACACAAATTCCATGGGACCAGATAGTATCTCAGGATGTATTCTGCACCATCTCCAGCAAGAACTGGCTTCACCATTGAGCACACTATTCAACCACAGTCTAAATACAGGCTTCATTCCAGCAGAGTGAAGAACTGCCATTGTCATCTCCTTGCACAAAGGTGGTGCCACTACTGACCCTGTGAACTATCGCCCCATTAGCTTGAAAAGTTTGATCTGTAAAACATATTATTATGGATGTCATAAGCAAGGACATAGGCAATCTCCAAGCACTTGACCCCACCCAGTTCAGATTTGTCAAGGGCAGATCTTGCCTGTTGAACCTGGTTGACTTCTTTGAGACTGTCACCAAGGCCCTGAATGAGGGAAAGTCAGTATATACAGCTTAGGTTGACTTGGCCAAGGACTTTGACACAACCCCCCACTCAGGTATCATCAAAAAGCTAACACAACTTTGTGTAAATCCCTATCTCATCAGGTGGGTGGCCAACTGGCTCACCACTAGGACCCTCAAAGTCAAAATAGGTGCCTCCACCTCCAATAGCTGACTTGTCACTAGTGGTGCCTGTCCTGGGACCCCTACTGTTTGGCATCTATTTCTCAGCAGTCTAGGCATTGACAAAAGGCCTGTGGCTGACCAGATTTGCAGATGACTGTAAGTTGGATGCTGTCATTGACTCCCCAAATGATGTTAACATACTGCAAGAGGGTCTCACAGCAACTAATGACTATTGACAGAGTCATGGCCTCAAGCAAAATGCAAAAAAGGTATGATCATGCCATTCGGCAAAAATACGATCCCTACTGATTACCACATCATCGGCAACCCCCTAAGCACACAACCTGTGGTGAGAGACCTGGGCACTCAGGTAAATAACAACCTCACATTTGACCAACATGTAGTGGCAGTGGTCAGAAAAGCCTTTTACTTGGTCAATTTCATAAGTAAGAGGATTGCATCCAGAAAAAAGGAGGTTATTACTTCTCAATAATCCTCCCTTATTAGACCAAAAATTGAGTATAAAGCCCTGTTTGGGATGTACCTTTCCAAACATCTGGATCAACTGGAAAGGTTACTAAAATACCTCACAAAGAGAATCCATGGCCTCCAATACCTGTCCTATGCAGACAGGCTGAAATCACTATCACTATACTCAATATCATACAGATTGCTCAGGGGTGATCTGTGTCTTGCCTACAAGGCAGTCTCAGACCTTGCCCTACTAGAGATGCTCCATATCAGTAAGTCTAACTCCTCATGCACTACCTGCTTAAAAGGCCTGAATCTAATATGCGACATCACCAAAACCTGCTGGAGAGACAGGTTTGTCTCCCAGAAGCTACCCGTCTCTGGAATAGACTTCCCATATACAGCAAACAGAAGACCTCGCTGAACACAACCTTGATGAATGGATAGGAAACCACAAATTTGTCCCAGGGTTCTACCTGTGTCCCACATTGACAGGGGTGACAGGTGCTGACTGACATTTCCTTTTGAGGATAAACTCTTAGCTAGGCTTGTAAAAGCCACAGGTTCATTAGCCTAGTAATCTCCTATGATCATATGTCCAGATGCCACACAAATAATTTCCTGGATGGTACACCAGCACATTATACATAATAACATGTGCACTGCACACCACCTAAGAATTTATGGCTTGGAAACTCTTCTGGCTGATATAGCAGATGCCAATGGAACTGATGGAGCCTTAATGGCAATATGTGGAAAATCAATGGCTACCAAGTCATGAGGTTTGTCAGCCATGTTGTAGAATGCTGGTATAGTACTTGTTCTCTCCTCTGCTCTCCATGAAAACTATATATACCCATCAATATGTTGCAGTATCATGTAAAAAAATTGGTGTAATACTGACAAAGCCGATGCCTGAAAAGCTCTTAATATGTCACTTATCAGAAGTGGAAAAGACCATGGATGGTTAATCCTATACAAACATTCATGTCCACTGGGATAGACAGTTAATTCATCCCCCTTGATGCCATGTGTGGGTTGCACCTTTCTGTTACCTAATGTATGATGTATCTGTGCATAAAGCAGCAACCAAAAGTGTTCTCATTGTGGCTGAGGTAGTTCAGGTACAGGCAGTTCCCATTATTTCTACATCTGGAACATGTGTGACATCTACTAGCAAGAGCGAAAATTGTGATCTGAGTTGTTACACATTTTTAGGAACAGAAGGCAGATTTGCAGACTATCCAATGGGAAGGCAATGTCCTGTTCTGTGTTGATTAGCACTAGTCTGTGAAATCTAAAAATGTAATTAAAGGTGATATGAAAGAATGAAAAAAGTAGTGCATTGTGTAATGTTGAAGTAGTACATTACTGTTCTGTTATAGCCACCACTACTGTTTGATATATCTTGCGGTAAATACTGCAGAGTACAAAAGATGAATTAAAGGTAATGCACAGATAGCTGTCCTATAAACTGTATTTCCTTGCTTGAGTTTGTGAAATAGACAATCAGATTAGCAAATCTTATCACAATACATACTTAAGGGACATGAGGACAGGAAACCTATGTTTCTAAGTACAGCTGCGTTGTTTTGCATTTTATGGTGATGTGAAAGCAAGCAACTGCAATTCAGAAAATAATGATTAGCGTTGTTGTACTGAAGAAATAAAAGTAACTCGAGACACTGTTACCAAGAAAGAAAGAAAATGGTGGTGGCTCCTGTGTCTGTGTCATGTTATAGGCCCAGGTCCTCAATAATATTAACAATAAATGCCCGGAAACTGAAACTTTATTGTATGAAATATCACGGCGTAGTGCAGTGACTCATTCCATCAGTGTTTATTTGAAATTTTATTGATTTGTATGCTGCCTACCTGAGAAGTCTTAAGTGAAACAAAGGGTTGTATTTGTAAATGCATACAAGCTAAAACAAAAAACTTCAGTCCTTGGAGATAGTCACTCAGATAAAACCAATATGTAGGGAAAAAAAAAACAAGTTTAAGCTTGTGGAATATTGAAGATACAGTTACCAATCTGTCTGTTAGTTTTCACTTTGAATGCAAAGGGGATTGTAAAACATGGTTTGCCAAAACAGAGGGTGACTGATATCAAAACTCAGATTAGGTGAGTTATTCACTGCAGCCATCCTCATGTTTCAAATGTGAAGACAAAAGAGGTGCCTACAATCTAGAAGAGAAATCACCTGTGCCAAGCTGCACAGAAGCCAGAAAGTAGTCCTCACTAAAACTGCAACTGGTCCATTCAGTGAAGTTCCATACACAATACCCAGTCAGAAACCAGCAGAAAGCAATGCCTGTCTGCTGTTTCTCTCACCTGAAGAAAAGAAGGCTCATAAGAAGAAAATATCAGGCTTTCCAGTGATTGGAAGTCTCTAGGAAGGTTAGGAAATAATGTCTCTCTACACTATTCCCAAGATGATTCCTGAGAAGCAGATCCTAGGTTCTTCCGTGATTGATAGCCTAGTCCTAGATGTTACAAATTTTTAAAGACAGATAGAAAAGAGACTAATACTCCAAATACTGCCGTGTGCACTAACTGAGTGTGATGACATGAAACAAAGCCTAACTCAAGCTTAAGAGTCTAAGGGGAAGACCTTCCCAATTAGACCTTTCTGTGCCCACTAGGATAAGCAGATGAGACTGGGAAGCTCCTCACACTCTTTGAGATTTACAGTATGTGTGGGTAGCTCAAAAGCCTAAATTTAAAATCATACAGGAACTGGTTAGGTAGGTGAGTGGGAAAAAAGATCATTGCAGTCACATACCACCAGCAGCCTCATAGCACTTGCAGCGAAAGAGGAATGCAATTTCCTAGCTCCACCCACTAATTAACTAGAATTAACTATTTTTCAGTCAGTGAATGGAAAAGGAATGTTTCCTAACTGACTCAAGGCAAAAGCTCCTAAAACTCAATAAAAAAAAACAAACAAACAAAAAAAGGTAAAACAAATGCAAAATTAAAAATGTAATATAATGAGATCAAAAATCAACAAAGTTCCTTTCCTTAAATGGAGAAATCCAATCCAAAATTCCATGAAGTTACACACTGTTGGAAACTCCTGGTGTTCTGGCTACAGTGTGATTCTCAAAAAATCTGGAAATATATCGCTGATTGATAAGTATATTTCTTGGCATTTTAACATTTCAGAGTTCTGCATTGTCTTAATTTTGCTTGACTGAATTATTTTATACATTTTCTGGCATTGTTTTCTGTTTCTCATCTGTCCTGAAACTGCATTGTTTTCTGTTTCTCATCTGTCCTGAAACTGCTTCCCCCTTCTTCCTGTAGTGAAGTTTATAAAACTAGTCTAACAACTTTTGTGTTATCTGATTGCTTCAAGGCTTGCTGATTTAAAAATAGTTTCTGTTTCTAAATTCCTGCATACACTGTTGGAAACTCCTGGTGTTCTGGCTGCAGTGTGATTCTCAAACAATCTGGAAATATATCACTAATTGATAACTATATTTCTTGGGATTTTAACCTTTCAGAGTTCTGCATTGTCTTCATTTTGCCTGACTAAATTATTTTATATATTTTCTGGTATTGTTTTCTGTTTCTCATCTGTCCTGAAACTGCTTTCCCCCTCCTCCCACCCTATTCTTGGAGTGGCATTATAGTTGGTGGCTTTGCAGTTGCCCGCCCCTACTGTAAATTTGATCTGGGACACTCCTCCCACTTTGGTGTTCACTCTACTTAATATAGAGAGAACATTTGAGAAGACCAACCCACTTAGGTTCTTAATGTTGAATTTTTCTTCTGCTCCTTCGTCCTCTCTTCTTGCACTTTACTAAAAAATAAAAAATGCACTTTATTTTTCTTTTGCCTCTTCTTAAAAGTACTCAGTTGTATTCATTCTGTTCCATTTATTACTGCTTGGTAGTAGCCTGATAAAATTGTAACTGTTAATCTATGTCTTTTGGTTTAAGCACTTGGGCTCCAGACCAGTTGTTTTTCGTTAAGAAGATTTGTGGTCTGCACTGTTGTAGTAGGACAGGTAGCTTACATCCTTCTATGTTGGGAGTTTCTGATTGAAGGCTTAGTGTCTGTTATTCTGAAAGTGTATTAGTTCTGGGTAAAGCACTTGGGCTTTGGGCCAGTTATTTTACATTAAGAAGGTGTGGTCTGCACTCTTGTGGGAGGAGAGGCTAGATTCTGCCCTTCCTGAGCTGGAAGTTTCTGGTTAAAGGCTTATTGTGTCTGCTTATCTGAACTGTTTCTTTCTGAAATTGGTATGCCTTGTTTGCTGTAGCATAGACTAAATTCAATTGCTGAATCTTGCTTTGTTTGTATAACTTGAGCACTGATCTAGACCATCATTTTTTGGAAAAGGTTTCCCTACTCCCTAGTGGCAGGAGTGTGCAGTTAGAACTTGTCTGATCAAAGACTGGTTAATTGGATAATTTGTTTAAATCAGTTTGCTCATTTGCTAATGTTATATTAATATATATATGTATATATATATATATATATATATATATATATATATATATATATATATATATATATATATATATATATATATATATATATATGGGTTCACTTCAATTCACTGAACTTTCAATTCACTGACTTTCATTTCACTGACACCATTTCACTGAAATTCATTTCACTGAAACTTCATTTCACTGAAAGTTCATTTCACTGACAACTATTATTAGCAATAAAATGGAATATTCCCCCTTCCCCACTGTAGTGCGACCCTGGAGTTAGAATATATAGTTGGGGGGGTGTGGGGGGCAGAGCCCCCCACTTCATTTCATATGATATTCTTACGTTTTGATATAATATTGCTTAGTAAAAGAAAAGTAAGTGGGGGGCTGTGCCCCCCACCCCCCGATGTGGGGGGCTCTGCCCCCCACACCCCCCTAACTATATATTCTAACTCCAGGGTCGCACTACAGTGGGGAAGGGGGCATATTCCATTTACTATGTAATAATACTTGTCAGTGAAATGAACTTTCAGTGAAATGAAGTTTCAGTGAAATGAATTTCAGTGAAATGGTGTCAGTGAAATGAAAGTCAGTGAATTGAAAGTTCAGTGAACTGAAGTGAACCCATATATATATATATATATATATATATATATATATATATATATACACTTTATGCATCGCTGCTTAGCTAAGGTTAAACTATTCCCAGTGCCATAAAGTCTGCTCTTCAAATTTTCCCTTAGAACTAGCCAGTTTTTTAGTTTTAGCACTTTTTCTTTGAGCTTAGCACTTATTCGGAACTCATTGTAAGCACTAAATAAGCTACAAATTACTCTATAGTCAAGCACACTGATGTTCCACTCACCAGGCTAAACAAGGAGAAAGTAACTGTTATCTGCCTGTCGGGTGCCAAGATCCACCACATAACGCACGCACTCAGGTCACTCAGCAAGTACAAATATGACTCTGTCATTGTCCATGTTGGTGTGAATGACCAGAGACATACCTTCTTGGACTACATGAAAAGAGACATATAGGAGCTCTCTGATCTTGTAGCCCAGGCAGGTATGACCCTAGCCCTGAGTAGCATCCTGCCATCACCCAGAATGATACCACAGTACAATGACAAAATGACTGACTTCAGCAATTGGCTAAGTTCTGGTGTCACTCTAAGGGGATCCAGTATCTGTCTGCCTGGGATGACATGATCGACAGACAATGATGCTTTGCCAGAGATGGCCTGCACCTGTTGCTCTTGGAATTCTGGATACTGGCTAAGGATCTCGCCACCCTTATATTGCCTTTTTAGGGAAGGTTCAAATAACAAATTCACCACCTTAACAGATACAAGCAAGCAAAATCTGAAGGTGATGCTACTCAATGCTAGAAATCTAAACCTCAAAATGCATTCATTCAAGGCACTCCTTAAAATGGAGAACATCGACATCTGTGCAGTGACAGAGACCTAGTTTAAGGCTCCTGAGAGCACCCCTGCATTACCAGGCTGCAATTCATGCCACACCTTTTGACCACTTAACCTGGACCCAAACACTAAAGGTGGAGGCATGTCCATATTCACTAAGGATATCCACACCTACAAGCTAGTTGCTCAGCATAATGCATCAAGATTATCCAAGTGCAACTAACTCTGGGCAAGACCGCAATCCAAATTGTAACTTGCTACAGATCCCCCAGGATTCCCCCATGCCCCAGGATTCCCACTCTTCATTTCTTGATACACTGGAAAATATTAGGGTACAACCCAACACTCTAATAATGGGCGATTTCAACTACCCTACCATTAACTGGGAAAATTACTCATGTACCAACTCTTTTGCTCAACATTTTCATGATTCATAAATTCCAATGCCTTGAATCAACTTATCCACACCCCCACAAGGGGCAGCAATATCCTAGACCTGGTCATTACCAACATGGGCGACCAGAGGTCAATTCCTCATTGGTCAGATCCGACCACAAGCTAATCACCCTAGACATCCACATCCTGCCCCACCCCCCCACCCCCATTAGGGACACCACCATAAAAAATTTCTCCAAAGCCAACTTCACGCTTCTTAAGACAGAAGTGGCAAACTTCACGACACCCATGCAGACGAACAATAGAGGTACGACTGCTGAATCCTACACAAATGCACTTTATAAGCACTTACACGAATGCTAACAGAACCGAGATGCTATCCTCCAAAACAAGGAAGCCAATCTGGAGGTCCCCTGCCATAAACAAACTCTACAACAGAAGAAAGAAACTGTTGCAAAAAAAGAGTAAAATCTCATGATTGGAGGAACTACCTGGTCAGCCTCAGTAAGAAGCTGAGATCCCTCATAAAATCCTCCAAAGCTAGTTACAAAAACAAAATCACCACTGATTCTAAAGACAACCACAAAGCATTCTATAGCTATGTCAAGAATCTCAATGGCAACACTCAAATCTGCTCTGAGTTACAGCACAATGGCGCTAAATATATGAACCAACTGATATTGCCAACATCCTGGCAGATAGGTTCAGTGCTAACTTTACCCCCCTCTCACCCCCTAAAAAGCCCATCTCTATACCAGAATAATGCAAAGTTCCTGTAATCAAGGCTGCACAGGTAAAAAACACACTCTCAAAACCAAAGAACACAGCATCCATGGGACCGGACAACATCCCAGGCTGCATTCTGCATGAACTTCAGAATGAACTGGCACCCCATCTAAGCACCATGTTCAGTCATATCCTCGCCTCAGGCTTTGTGACCACTAAATGGTGCTCGGTGATGGGTTATCCCACTCCACAAAGGGAGAGCCACCACGGACCCTGGGAACTACCGCTCCATTAGCCTAACGAGCTTGGTCTGCAAGGTAATCATGGAACTTATACACAAAGACAGTGGTAATCTTCAAACTCTGGTCCCCACCCAGTTCAGGTTTGTAAAAGGCAGATTATGTCTCCTAAACCTGATAGACTTCTTTGAAGCAGTCACCAAAGCCGTAGATGAGGGTAAGGTGGTTCAAGCTCATATCTAGATCTCGCCAAGGCTTTGGACACCATCCCTCACTATGGAATTATAGATAAACTCACTAAACTAGGTATAAATCCCTATGTCACAAGATGGGTTGCCAACTTGCTCAGTGACAGAACCCACACTGTGAGAGTAGCAGACTCCAAGTCCAACTTCAAACCAGTGGCAAGTGGAGTCCCACAGGTTCAGTCCTGGGTACTCTCCTGTTTGGTATCTACTTTTCTGAAGTACAGGCTAATACAAAAGGTCTTTGCCTGATGAAGTTCACAGATGACTGCAAACTAGGAGCCATAATCGATACTCCTAAAGATGTGGACATCCTACAAAAGGGCATCACGGAGATAGATGCCTGGTGTCAAAGCCATGGCCTCAAGCTCAATGCCAAAAAGTGATTTGTTATCCCCTTTGGTAAAAACTCTGTACCCATGAGCTACCACATAGGTTTTAGTCTACTTAACACCGAAAGTGTGATAAGAGACCTTGGGACACAGGTGGACAGTAGTCTCTCCTTTGATAATCACATCACCACACTAGTCAGGAAATCCTTCTATGTGGCACACCTCATCACAAAAGGTTTCTCATCCAGAAAAAAAAAGATCATTGTTCCACTCTTATTAGACCCATTATAGAGTACAACACCCCTTTTGGTATGTACCTCACTAAACATCTACAACAACTGGAAAGGCCACAGAAATACCTCACTAAGGGGATTTCCGGTCTCAAACAGATGACCTATGCAGATGTCTCAAAAAACTCCAGCTTTACTCCATCGCATATTGCCTACTCAGAGGTGATCAATGCCTAGCATACAAAGCTATGTCAAACCCAAAGCTGTTGGACATACTCCACTTAATGAAATCCCAATCCCTGTGAGCTACACACTCTAGGGACCTAAACCTTGTCACCACAATAAACAAAACCTGCTGAGGAGATAGATTCCTGTCCCAGAGGCTTCCCATACTCTGGAACAAACTACCTAACTATATCAAACAAAGCTCCTCATTAGCACTCTTCAAGAAAAATCTTGATGACTGGATGGGAAATAGGAAATTAACCCCAGGGATCACCTCTGTGGCTGTGCTTGACAGTGGCACAGGAAAATAATTTTCTTGGGGGCAAAAACCAGGGAACCTTTTTGGCTAGGCTTATATATGCCCTACCTATGAACACTAGCAGTAATCTTGGGACTTCAATGAGTGATATTTTTGCAGTTTTGGCGAGAGCCTCTTCAGAGCCTTTGTGCAGCTTGGCTGAATGCTGCTTCAACCTGCTGTAGGTTCTATCCAGGATATATATGAAGAGAAGACCACAGCACGTGCATTAAGCACAGCCACATCAGGATTAATGCTACTTCTCAGGAAGCAGCTTTTCCTCGTAGTGAAAGATGTAGATAAGGATAATTGATTACATGAAGCTGAGCTGAGACCAACACTCTCTCTACTTTCAGGGACACAGCAATTCATGAATCACTTGCAAAACTCTTAGTGCTACTGTCCATTCATCTCACATTAGTAAGCACCTGAACCAAGGATCTGAACTTTTCAACTGTGTCTGTAGTCAGCTTGGTTGAAATGATCATCTTGAGGAAATGTAGTAACTGTCTCAAGTTTATTGACAGCTGACTCACAGTTTATGAGAGAGGCAGTTATTTAATGCTCTTTCAGGCAAAAGTCTCACATGAAAATACTAAAGATAATATGCAGATTGTCAGTATCATACAACAACACAGAAAACCTGTGGCATACAGATCAGAACAAACACATAGACCTACATATACTGAGACTCTTAAAACTAACTGCTTTAAACAGCGAAGGTCTCCTAAATGTAACCTAAGAAACAAGTACCCTCGGCAATTTCACAAAAACACACACAAAAAAACAGCACCCACCTTGAAACAGATATAAACGAGTCACCATATCCCAATTCAAAATCCCATAAGGCAAACTCCCACACAGCCCAATATCCTGGTCATAGGTGACTCTAGTGTGAAACACACTGATGCATCATTCACCGAGGTGTGCAAAGGTGGCATTATGGTCAGTTGTCTATTAGATGCCAGGCTTTGCCACATCATGCAGGCACTCATGTCTTGCACCACAAGTATACGCATGATACAGTCATAGTACAAGTAGGTGTAAATGACTTGAGACATACCTCCCTAGACTATATGAAGAGAGACTTCATGGAGCTCTCAGAATATGTGTCTCAGACAGGTAATAACCTTGCCTTGAACAGCATTTTACCATAACAAAGAATGATTTGTATCCCAAAGGCTACTTCATCTATGGAAAAACTTCCCATCATCATAAAATAGCCCCTCTCTTCATAAAGAATTTTGGACAAATGGATGGGGAACCATAAATTCACTCCAGGGGTACTGTTCATGTCCCTTGTGGACAGAGGCAGTATGTAAATGATTCAGAGCTCAAGCATCCAAAGACTCACTACCCCAATACTACCCAATCCAATATTGTCATATCATGGATATTATTGTCTAGGCTTGTCAAGGGTCTTTTGCCATTAACCTATGAACCTGTGAGTACAAGCAAAACATTATTGACCTCAACTATTGGCTTGGCTTTTGGTGTCACTCAATGAGGTTACAATATATTTCAGCCTGGGAGAAGAAGTTAAACAGTCCTAACTGCTTTTCCAGGGATGGACTGCACCTATCCCCCCTTCCCCAGGGCTTTAATATATTACCAACATTTTTGACCACCCATATAATGCCTTTTTTAGGGAATGTCATTCTTCAGAAGCTTACAATATAACAAAACACAATCAGGAGAACATACGGGTATTACAGCTCACTGCTAGGAGACATAAAAATATTCTCCACAAGGACCCCTTACCCTGGATAATATTGATATATGCATCATTGTGGAGATCTGATTCAGTAACACACAAAGCACCCATGATTTCAATGCCTACAAGACAGTCCGGTCCAACATGCAAGATAAAGGCATTAAAGGTGGTTGCATATCCATATTTGCAAAAAAAAAAAAAACACTATTTGCAAACTAGTTAGACAAGATAACAATCCTCAGTGTCCGACTTACCATTAAAAAGATCAAGCCAAAACAATGTGGTAGTGCATGGCTGTGCTAATAACCAAAATAAAGGTCTACACTAAAAACATGTCAACAGCAGCTCCTGAAAGCAAAGTTGTAGTCAGCTGGGCCACCACAAACAACTTTTAGTACATTTTCAAAAGAACAAATAAGCTTCTGGCAAAAAATGCAGCAAAAAATGTGCCAAAGGTTCAGTACTTTAAGTGCTTAAATCCTGGTAATGTTCCACAGATTTGTGCTTCTTGTAGTCCAAAATGTATGATTCCATTGGGACTTCCTTACAAAAGACAACATAGTCCACCAATATTTTTCTGTTACTTCTACCATCTGTCTTCCATGTACAAAGTTCTGTATGCCTTATGGTGCAACAGCCTTAGATCTATACAGCACCCCCCCCGGCAAAAAAAAAAAAAAAAAACACCTTTGTCAGGTGCTTAACCCCAAGGTTAATTAACAAAATTAGTTAGTAAGAATTTTCTTTTAAAAAATGTCTCCCAGATTACATTTCACAAATGCGTGCTAATCCAAAAAATATTAATCTAACAATTTTGAGTTTATAATAACAATATTGAACATTTGTCCTGATTTTTGATCTTTGCCCCCTGCTATTGCCGGCTTTGTCCATAATTCGTGTGCCACAAAGTTGAGAGGTAAGTCCTGACTAAAGCACTAGACTAATTAGATATGTGGTTTATATAGTGTATCTGAAATCTGCCAGCAACAGAGCAATTCATATTTGAAAGTCTGTGGTACTAACTTGAAATAAGCACATTACAGTGTTCATCTTAATGGCATGATGAGCACTTTAAACTGTACACAAAACAAGCTTTAGTGTTATGGAGCAAAAAGCAGAGTATGCATTAAGTATATATGCACTCTCACTAGGGTTACACTGATGCTGGAGTCACAAAAAACATATAGCTACAATATGGATCAGCCTTTGTATACATAGGAATCTGTATTTTTGGATGAATATCGAAAGTTTAAAGGGCAAGATTACAGACAGCTGCATAGTTCACATGTCCGTTTTCTGCTTTGCCTATTTTTTCCACTTTTACCTATTCTTTTTTTCATTATCTTTAAGAGATTTACTGTTTTTTTATATTATTCTCCTGTTTTTTATCATCATCAACATCCTCAGTTTGGTGTTTTGTCCTAGAGAACAACAGATACAGTGAATACAATGATAAAGCTTAGCAAACAGTGAGTGAAATAAGCAATGAAAAACTGGTCACCATGAAAGAATAGCAGGGACTTTTCTGCTCTCCAGTCATCAAGTCCATTTTGATGCAATCAAATACAATATATGGTTCATTTCATCTAATAATTATGATTGCTATTTTAAAACTCAACATTTCAGTCATCAGAACGGTTCTTCATGGCATTCAGTCACTTGATGTTTGTCAAATATAGATATTGCAGTCATTTTAGCGATGTGGAGCTTTGAATCTATGTCTGTTCTGCTGCTGTATTCTGTTTAGACAGACTTTTCTCAGTTCTAGAACCATTTAGACATTTTTTATTTTTTTTTCAGATGACATTGTAGCTACCATGTTCACTAACATTTTTATTTTTGTGTAAAAAAAGTATGCAATGCTTTAACTTGAATTATGTTTTGTCTCATGTTTATATGACAGTTTGAACCTTGTGTTTTTAAGGCACTTTTCTTATAGCATTTAACAGCACTCTGTCTTACCTTTAGTATTGGCCAATGTATAGACTAATAAGCACTTTAATAGACTTGAACTTTGGATATGAAGATACAGCTCTAGCTAGAGTTACTAGGATCAGTAATCATGCAACATCTAGCAGCTAAATAGAAAATTTGAAGTTACCTTTTAAGGGCATCTTCTGCCATAGGCTGCAGTAATGCCATCTGTGAAACAGTCCCATACAAACATATCCTTCTAAGACATGTTGTTAGTCAGGAGCATGGTAGAAGAGATGGGTGGACATATCTACATTAAAACCCTATATTACTACTGCCCAGGTGAAGTGACCACATATTGCAGAAAGACAGCTGTAGACTGCTGCATAGTGCTGAGGAGGAAGACTTCATAATTCATCTTCATAGTGCTCAACTCTGCATAAAAGCATGAGGACCGGTCTGCATTTTCATCATCTCTGACAGACAGCAGAATGACATCAGCAGCCGCATACAATGTGGAAAGTTGCTAGTGGCTGTTGCCTCAGCTGAAGGGACAATACTTCCAAAGTGGCATGGGCATCCAGATGCTGAGCACAGGTGAAGTTGCTGTCCTCTTCATTTATATGGTTGGAAAGATTCTATTACAGAATAGACACTGCAGTGCCTCCATGTGGTTCTCATGGAAACTTGTGCTCTTAGAGAGCAGATTTGAGAGCATGTTTATGAAATGAAGAAAGGTAAAGATAAGAATGTACTTGCTAAATGTGTTAAAATGAATGGCCACACACACTCCCTTGTGTTTATAGTTATACAGTCACTGAATGATGGTTTGTAAAGGGGTGATCCAAGAAATGCTACTAAAGTACTGGGAATTAGATGGATGATTTTATGGCAAGTGGACAAAGGGTATGGATTGAATGAAGTTGTCCCTTTAAAACTACATTTAAAATCCCGTGCATTACTTAAGTAGTTTTATAGGATACTTTGTATTTTAACTGTCCATTTAAATCTACTTGTTTTAATTGTTTTACAAAGATCTGAAGAAGGCTCATAGAGGTGTGAAAGTGCTCATCTATTAAAATACAAGTTTATGTATACAGCTCGGCAAGATCCTGCCTGGTGCCCTGTAGAGTTCTACAGTAGCAGAGAGACAAAATAGAGACTTTGGAGAGATTAAGTATCATTTTTCTGCATTTTCTTGTTGCCTTTAGCTAAATCTGCATAAAACGCCAATTTTCTAGAGTTTCTGTGATTTAAAAAGCTTGTTTTAGCTACATATGGTACTTATCTTATTGCCTGCACTTTAACAAAGTCGTTTTTGAGTTTAAATTACCTGTTTAACTGTTATAGGCACACATTCAAGCGTGATAGCCATTTCTGTGCATTTAAAGTGTTTTTTTGATTGTATCTGCTTTATTTTCTGAAAAAAAAAAAAAAAAAGTATACTTGCTTTCCCACCTTTCTAAGCTAGTATAGTCCAGTTTTCAGGTTAGTGCTGAATTCAGGGCTGTGTTACAAGTTTCTGTGTTTGCCCACACCTTACTTGGATAGACGGAAGTCTCTCTGTTCACTGTGAGAGAGGGAGCTTTGAGCAGCCTATCTGTCCCTGGTGGAGTGGTTTCAGCCCAGAACTTAGTAGTTTATTGGCCATTTTGGCTAATTTTCATCTCTTTCATTTCCCTGCTATAAAACCCATATTAGTGAGGATTTTGCGCTAGTATATAGCTCAACAAGCTCCTGTCTGGTGCCCTGCAGAGTTCTACAGCAGCAGAGAGACAAAAGGGAGACTTTGGAGTGATTAAGTATAATTTTTCTGCATTTTCTTGCTTCCTTTAGCTAATTCTGCCTAAAATGCTGATTTTCTAGAGTTTCTGTGATTTAAAAAGCTTGTTTCAGCTACATATTATACTTATTTTACTGCCTGCACTTTAACAAAGTCGTTTTTGAGTTTAAATTACCTGTTTAACTGTTGTAGGCACACACTCAAGAGTGATAGCCATTTCTGTGCATTTAAAGTGTTTTTTTATTGTATCTGCTTTATTTTCTGAAAAAAAACAAAACAACACAAAAAAATACTTGTTTTCCCACCTTTCTAAGCTAGTTTAGTCCAGTTTTCAAGTTAGTGCTGAATTCAGGGCTGTGTTACAAGTTTATGTGTTTGCCCATACCTTACTTGGATAGAGAGAAGTTTCTCTGTTCACTGTGAGAGAGGGAGCTTTGAGCAGCCTATCTGTCTCTGGAGGAGTGGTTTCAGCCCAGAAATTAGTAGTTCATTGGCCATTAAGGTCTAATTTCTATCTCTTTCATTTCCCTGCTTTAAAACCCACATTTGCGTGGTTTTGCATGCCAGGAAGTGCCGGTCAGTTAGGGTATAACTATTCCCAGCTCCACAAAGTCTACTCTTCAATTTTTCCCTTGGAACTAGACAAACTTTCAACTTAAGTACTCAAACCATTCACTTTTCATCCCGGCATTTGCTCAAAACTCATAGCAAGCACTAATAAACCTTAGCACTAGACCCCCTATACTGCAGAGAAGGACAAGGCTCTCTATTTGTCCATACCAGCCAATCAGTAAAACAGTTCACTGTACCTATCCAGGCATGTCCAAAGGGCAGTTTCAGGTGTACTCTCCGGACCAACTGGTGAATCTGGGCATTTTGAGGCAATGTTACAATTGCCTCATGTACACAGACAAACCTCTCCTTCTTCCACCAAACACTAATACATGTGAGAGATGCAATTATACGGCCGAACTGGAGGTTAAGCTCTCTCAACCCAAGAGTGGACCAGGCAGTCAAGAGGAGAAGGGAATTACTTGCATCACACCACCAGTTTCACATAGACCTATGAAACCAGCACCGGCAAAAAACACACATAAATTCACGAAAACATACTCAGAGGCTTTAAATAAAAATTTGCAAAAGCAACAGAGTCCTCTAAAGCAGACATCCAAGCAACCTCTACCCCCAACACAAACCATGAAACACATACTTCACAAAACCAGTGTGCCATGCAATCACAGCCCTTAAGGCAAAATAACATACCAAACACACTAGTAATAGGTGACTGTATAGTCAGGCACACTGACGTCCCACTCACTAGGCTGAACCAAGAGAAGGTTACTCTTAGCTGCCTGTCGGGTGCCAGGATCCGCCACACAACACAAGCACTCAGGTCACTCCAGAACAAGTACAAATATGACTCTGTCATTGTCCATGTTGGTGTGAATGACCTGAGATGTACCTCCCTGGACTGCATGAAAAGAGACATGGAGGAGCTCTCTGATCATGTAGCCCAGGCTGGTATGACCCTGACCATGAGTAGCATCCTGCCCTCACCAAGAATGATACCATGGTATAGAGAAAAAAATATACATTTCAACAATTGGTTAAGCTTCTGGTGTCATTCAAAGGGGATCCAGTGTCTGTCAGCCTGGGATGACATGCTCGATGAGCCATGCTGCTTTGTTAGAGATGGCTTGCACCTGTCACCCTTAGGCTTTTAAATACAGGCCAAGGCTCTTACCACCCCCATAGTGCCTTTTTTAGGCAAGGCTCAAAAGACAAACCCACCACCATAAATAGCACAAGTAACAAAAAACTGAGGGTAATGCTACTCAATGCCAGAATTCAAACCTCAAAATGCATGCACTTGAGGCACTCCTCAGTATGGAGAAAATCGATATATGTGCCGTAACAGAAACCTGGTTTAAGGCTCTAGAGAGCACCCCAGCACTGCCAGGTTACAACTCATACCATACATTTCAGCCACAAAACCTGGAGCGAAAAACGAAATACGGGGGAGTATCCATATTCATCAAGGATACCTACACCTCTAGGTTAGTGGCACAGCACGATGCTTCAGAGATCATCCACGTGCAACTAACAATGGCCAAAACTGGTATTCAAATTATAGCTTGGTACAGATCACCCACCATGTCGCAGGACACCCATTCCGCATTCCTGGCAATACTGGGAAACATAAAGGTCCTACCAAACACCCTGATATTGAGTGATTTCAATTACCCAAACATTAACTGGGAGATCTACTCAAGTACAAATTCCCTTGCCCAACATTTCTGAGAATTTATAAACTCAAATGCCCTGGATCAACTGGTCAACACCCCCACCAAAGGTGACAGCATATTGGACCTGGGCATCACCAACATGGGTGACCGGTGTTCCACACCAGAGGTCAACCCCTCGCTGGTTAGATCTGACCATAAACTAATCACTCTGGATATCCACATTCCGTCACCACCCCCGGTCCAAGAAACCACCATGAAAAACTTTTCAAAAGCAAACTTCATGTTACTTAAGACCGAGGTGGGAAGTTCCAAAGCCCCCATGCTAAAGGATAATGCTGTCCAAGCTGAAAAATCCTTTACTAATGCACTCTACAGGCACCTTCAAGAATGCATGGATTGTGCTATCCCAAATAAAACCAAGACTTACTCCTGCAAGAAAAGGAAATCAGTCTGGTGGACCCCTGCCAAAAACAATCTATACAATAGAAGGAGGAAACTAGTACAGAAAAGAGTAAACTCCCAAGAAGGGAAGACATCCCTGATCAGTATCAGCAAGAAACTATGTTCCCTCATAAAATCATCCAAGGCTAGCTTCTAAAGAAAAATTGACATAAACTCCAAAGATAGCCACAAGGTATTCTTTAGCTATGTCAAGAATCTAAGTGGCAATTCTCAGATCTGCTCAGAGTTAGTGCAGAATGGCACAAAATACACTGAACCAACTGATATAGCCAACATCCTGGCAGACAGGTTCAGTGCAAACTTCACCCCCCTCTCACTCCCAAAAGGGCCCATAACTATACCAGAAGAATGTAGTGCCCCTGAAATCCCAGACACTCAGGTTAAAACAGCCCTCTCCAAAGCCAAAACCACAGCATCAATGGGACTGGACTGTGTCCCAGGCATCGTCCTACAGGAGCTCAAAGATGAACTAACCCCTCACCTAAACACACTGTTTAAACTCAGCCTCTCCACAGGCTATGTGCCCACAGAGTGGTGCACAGCAATGGTTATTTCGCTCCACAAAGGTGGAGCCACAACAGACCCCTGGAACTATCGCCCTATAAGCCTGACTAGCTTGGTCTGCAAAGCTATGGAGCACATCATCATGGATCTCATTAACAGAGACATTGGGAACCTCCAAACACTGGACCCTACACAGTTTAGCTTTGTTAAGGGCAGATCATGCCTCCTAAACCTGGTGGACTTCTTTGAGACAGTTTCCAAGGCTACAGACGAGGGAAAGGTGGTCCACACAGACTACCTAGACCACGCAAATGCCATCGACACCATTCCCCACTCAGGTATTATAGACAAGCTCACCAGTCTAAACATAAACCCCTATGTCACGAGATGGGTTGCCAACTGGCTCATGGACAGAACCCACATATTAAGAGTTGCAGGAGCTAGGTCTGACTCTAAACCGGTTACAAGTGACTTTCCTTAGGGCTCAGTCCTAGGACCCCTCCTGTTCAGCACATACTTCTCAGAGGTACAGGCAAGTACAGGAGGATTATGGCTGACCAAGTTCACAGACAACTGCAAACTAGAGGCTATAATTGACTCTCTGGCTGATACAGACATCCTCCAAAAGGGTCTCACTGAGACAGATACCTGGTGTCAAAACCATGGCCTCAAGCTAAATGCCAAAAAGTGCATAGTCATCCCCTTTGGAAAAAAACAAAGTACCCACAAACTACCGCATAGGTGGCAGCCCCCTAAATACAGAAGGTGTAATAAGGGATCTGGGGACCCAAGTAGATAGTAACCTCTCCTTTGATAATCACATTGCCAAAGCAGTTAGAAAATCCTTCTATGTGACCCACCTAATCACAAAAGGGTTTGCATCCAGATTGAAAGAGGTCATTGGGCCCCTCTACACATTACTCATCACACCCATCATAGAGTACAATGCCCCATTTGGGATGTACCTTACAAGACACCTGCAACAACTGGAAAGACCACAGAAGTACCTCACCAAAAGGATCACTGGCCTCAAGCAGATGCCCTATGCAGCTCGACTGAAGAGACTCCAGCTGTACTCGGTTGCATACCGCCTACTCAGAGGTGATCTCTGCCTGACATACAAGGCCATGTCCAACCCAGAATTGATGGACATGCTCCACCTACAGAAAACCATATCCCCTCGAGCCACATGTTCCAGGGATCTAAACCTCACCACAACAATAAATAGGACATGCTGGAGGGATAGATTCCTGTCCCAGAGACTTCCCATGCTCTGGAACAAGATTCCAATCTACATTAGGCAGAGCTCCTCACTAACCCTCTTCAAGAGAAATCTTGATGAGTGGAGGGGAAACAGGAAGTTTACTCCAGGGATCACTTCAATGGCTCTGCTGGATAGAGGCACAGGGAACTAATCTATGGGGGCAGCAAAAACCAACACATTCCGACTAGGCTTATAAATGCCTTTGGGCAGATAGCCTAGTACCTACCTATGAACCTATGAACCTATGAACCTATGGTTTTTCAGCTATTTTGTGCCGTCTTCATTGCTGTTCCTTTTTATATGTGCTAAGTATCCTATTCATGTGTAGTATGCAGCAGAATATTTCCCAAGTCAGTGACAGCTGGAAATGTGTTTGCTGCATTTGGATTTACCCTTATTATAACATATTAGCTTCCTTCATGAATCTATCTTATAAAGCTGATATAAAAATGTATTACACTGAACATTTGTCAATGTATACAAGCTACAGTTAAATTTAACTTCAAGGCCACTTTAATAGTGCTGAGAGTTGGTTATGATACTGGTAAATTATGGGGTCATTGCTCTGAGCCATTAAGTGTGAATGTTATTTCAATATCATTTAGTAAGACTGAATCACAAAGGACTTGGGATTTGGATGGATGGATTAAATGGTGAGTTCAGTACTGGGACATCCATTTTGTACAACAGTATAATATAATTCTCCTGATTATCCACGTGCTTTTCATCCTCTACACTATACCCACAACACTGCCAGCATCACTATAAAACAGGATGGATTCATTTAATGTTTGATGCATAATTACACATATGGATTGTTGTCTAATGTGAAGAATTCAAATATTTCTAAAAATACATAGCACCGGAGGCATGGATATCTGTCACACAACATACAATAATGCTCTGCATCACAACCCTTACCAGAGTTTAGCTGTGGTCTACAAATTGTTTTTTTTACAAAATTACTGTTTAACAACATCCTGATGAAATATGTGAATGTGCTTATATGTTTCAACAGCTGTCTCTCTACAAAATAGAAATTTGGGACCAGCAGTTCTTATAGCAGCTGAAGTAGTCTTTCACATTGCACAAGGGTATTAGCAGCTGTATAAATACCATGCATAGGTGATGCATAATTATTTAAATGCGTGAACAGATGTGACCTTTTGCTAGAGCATCTTATATTCCAGGTGTATTTTTTCTTTTCTTTTTTTCTTATAATATGAGATATATATATATATATATATATATATATATATATATATATATATATATATATATATATTGTTATCCCTAATTATGCATATAGTTCAAGGTTAGCACCATTAATACCACTGATGTTTTTAATTACTCTAGGCACAAATCAAAGGTTGCAATTATGATGTTAAGCAATAACAAAAATGGAAAATATATATCTTTCAAATATTGTACAGCATATTCAAAGAAATTGGTGTTGCTAATAACTACTAAGTAGATAATAAGGCTGCTAAATTTGCCCCTAAGCATAAGAAAAATACATGCAAACAAGCATACATACATAACTAACTATCTAACCAAAAAAAAAAAAAGTGAACAATCGAGTAGACAAGGGTTGCCTGATGAACTAAAATCATTAGTGATAACAATAGCAGTATACAGGGGTAGTGGCAACTGTAAAGGAACCATCAGGTTTAAACTATCAGGACTAGATTACTGTTTGGACATAACTTCACTCTTGCTGTTAATAATGTGACTTTCTGAGAACAAGAATTTCTCCAAGTAGTTTTCTAAACTTCTCCTCAGAATGACATTCCGACCTTGCAGATATCAGTTCATACTGCTTCATGGGATACACCTAAAGCTCATGAATATTTTGCCATCAAAATTAGAAGCACAAAGTATTCCTTAATTTAAGACTTTCTGATTGGGAAAAATAATAATTTTTGGAGAACTTATTTTGCATGACTGCAAATATTATTGAACCCTTAGCAAAATGTAACATAACAGTGCTGCATATACATGTATTTGTATCAGAAAAAAAAAAAACAAAACAAGAATTCAATATAAGTGGCTTCACAAAACTGCTCAGAATAGAAATAAAAATAATGATAAAGCTTGGCAAATATGAATGACCAAAGAAATTCATAAAGATAAGTAAACAAATTGAAAAGAGAAAGTTTTAGAGGTGCAAGCACACGTGTGGAGATATTCCCCTGAATTTACTAAACTTCTGTGCAGGACTAGCTTAGTCCTGCATGGAAGTGCCCATTTAGGAGCAGGATGGCAGTGCACCATGCATATTAATAAGGCACACTACCTGAGCTCCTAGACTTACACTGAGTGTGTACAAGTGCAGGGGGCATGTCTGAGAGCAGAGATCTCAGAATAAACATGCCCCTGCAATGTAGAATAGCAGAAAGTGGTAAGTAATGAGTGAGACCACTCATAGGTGTCCACATATCCCCACCAACAGGCTCCCATGTGTAGAACAGCAACAGTACATACAAATTAAATGAAGAAACTCTTTTATATATTTTTTAAAAAATCCGAGTACAGCTAACCGTAGGTTCGCAGGTGTGCCCATTGCTTAGCTACGGGTAAAGCAGCTTAAAAAGCTGAAGAGGATAACAGGGAAGATATATGCAAATGAAGCAGCACAGCAGTCATGTAGTGGGCAAAGCATTCACCCAATGAACAGGCATTCCTGCTTCGAGTCCCACTGCAGCACAGTTTATTTTAAATGGCAAAGCACATTATAACCAACATTGTTGTTGCAAAACCCACCAAATAGCATATATTTATGAACTGGAGTACTGTAGGAAATGCACATGTGACGTGTCAGTGTCATAATGAATAAGGCACTAGTAAGCAGGTCTAAGCACAAATAAGCAGTAGTAAGCATATGTAAGCACTAGTAAGCATGTTTAAGTGCGTTTGCATGGGGGTAAGAACTGCCTACACAGATTAAGCAATTTAGAAGCTAACTGAGTATAAGAAACTGTAACCGGAAGTTAGCAGTGTTTACCTCCATGCAAATCCACACAAACCCACTTACAACTGCTTTAAAGTGCCTTAATCACTCAGCCCATTTTCTGCCCAGCAACAAAATAAACAGCCTCTTGAAGTCTCAAACCAAGGACGCTCTGTACTATAGTCACAGTAGATAACCACCACACCATTATAGCTGAACATAAAACTGAGGTTTCAACAAGCAAATCCTCACCATAGGAAAATCAAACTGAACATGTGAAAGGAATCTATGTACAGTATGATGTTGTATAACCTGCTACATAACATAAATATGTGAACTGGAGTACTGCGGTAAGGCCAGATATGAGGTGTTTTTGTAATAAAGTGTTGAAGTCCCCAGGACTCCATACAGTGTACATAAACATGAATCACGGATACCAGACACATATATATCATGGAATGAATAATAAATCAATGCAAAAAGGTAAATATAATGCAAATTAAATATTAAGCAATGCTAAGCATTGCACAGCTCAGCTTAGTTGGTGTAAGCAGTCTGCAGGCTGGCTAACTCAATGTGCCCAATGGTATACCCTGGTAAGCATTGCCAACATTAGGTAAGCAGGTGTGCCCATAGCTTAGCCTTTTCAAAACCTTCCAATCACAGAAAAGTGTGGGAAATTGGGTGTATTTAATCCCCACAGTACGAATACTTCCCATAACTGGTTGCAGCTCCCTACTGTAGGCAGAATGGCTGGAGTTGGGGAAGGCACTCGATTTAGAGTGCAGCTCTGGGTCATCCGTATGGCTCCTGGTAAAACACCATGTGCAGAGACTACTGCAGGGCCAGTACCAGGGCTCTCAGTATAAAGTGGAGGCCTGGGACAGTCTCACTTGTGACCTCGCCAGTGCCACTGGTATCCCCCCGACTGGTGAGCAGGTCAGGCATCACCACGCTGACCTGAAGCAGCGGAGGGGGGAATCTCTTGGAGCAGTGGAGCCAAGAATCAAGGCAGATGGCCGATGCCCCAGCACTAAGTACTCATTCTACTACATAGATAATGATTGCCTAGCTTGTGTATAATATGGATAGGTAATGGCTAAATATCACTGTATTTCCCCAACAGCTGCAGATGAGCGGGCTGCGAACCAGCAAGCCCATGCTCCTAGGCTGCAAAGGCTGCATCGCGAGGCAGGTTAGTAATAATGTTGCATATACTGTCATAACAAATAAATATAGCAGTTATAGAAAGTGTTGTACCAGAATAAAAATGTATTGTGTATGGAATGTACTGAATAAACTAGACAATATGGCAGGAAGACTGTCATATAGGTTGTGTGTAAATAAAGGTGTAATAACTTGTGAATAAAAGTATAACCCCTGGAGTGCTTTGTGTACTTTCTGCTTTCATATGTTGTTGTAGTGCTGTATTCTATAAATAGTACTGTTGTATTAAGTTGTGTTATCCACACTGCTGAACGCAAATAAAATGTGTAGGAAGTTCAGTATAACAATGTTGGAAGTCCCAAGAGTCATATTGTACAACTGAGAGAGACTTAGAGAGAAAACATTAGAATGATTCACACTAATTCCCGGATAGCACAGTGTACTATGATGTCAACTGTGGTACTTTGACCACACACAACAGGGGTTTGAATCTCGGCAGTGGTAGTACATTGTATGCATAATCATACCCCACAACTGTACAGAGTTTGTGAGAATGTTCAGATAGAAAGCTGTATGCATAATTAGACCCAACAACTGTACAGAATTTGCTAGAATGTTCAAATAGTAAGCTGTAAGCATAATCATAACCATCAACTGTACAGACTGTGATAGAATGTTCAGGTAGTAAGCTGTATGCATAGTCATACCCCTCGACTGTTCTGACCTGTCCAGCATGTCCAGATAAATGGTCCAAATCTGCTGCCCGTTAACCTGTTCCCCTGACAAATCAGTGTGATGAACCAAGAAATGTAGGCAGCTTTTACTGACATCTAACTGATAGTCAGACGTGTACATAACAGAGAAAGTATATGAAAATGAACCTGTCATAGTAGCATCTCACCAAAAGTGTATGACAGCAGTTCTCAAAATAAGTCACATTAACACCTGCATCCTGTCAAGCCATGACCAGAGTGTGTGCAATAACATATTGTTATGTGCATATATAGCATCAACGTGGAATCTGGGAATATGTATAGGAATTGTCCAGTAGTGTTAACAAAGATTTTCTCCACACTATAACAGGTAACAGGTGTAGACTGTAGTTACAACACAGTTCACTCATATACTTGTCTACAAGCATGGAATCTGGGACTATGTGTAGAATCTGTAAGGTAGTGTTAACAAAGATTTTCTCCACAGCTATAACAGGTAAGAGGTGCAGACTATAGTTACAACACAGTTCGCTCATATACTTGTCTACAAGCATGGAATCTGGGAGAATGTGTAGAAATTGTCAGATAGTGTTAACAATGATTTCCAGAACAGCAATAACAGGTAAGAGGTGTAGACTATACGGAGGGCACAGTCCACGTAGATTCTAATCTACAAACATACCACTGTACAAAGTAAGGACATTGGGTACTGTAATAATACATGTAAGGGACAGATCACTGTAGTGACTAAGAAAGTTGTGAAAACTACAAGGATATGTTGTTGTGTCTTTCGGCTTATCCCGGTTAGGGGTCGCCACAGTGGAACTCCGGTCCACTAATGTTTGGTAGTGGATTTTTACATGCCGAGTTACCAGACCTGATGCACAACCTTCAACGAAGGTGTGCCCATTCATGCATGCCTCCACACAGAAGACGCTCTAGCTAAGAATCGAACGGGACAACATCTTGCTGTGAGGCGAAAATGCTACTGCAGCACTAAATGACCTCTCCCTTTCACCCCCATCATATGTGCAATAATAACCTAATACACAACTCAATGGGTACGTGTACACTCCAAACTTTTGTTGAGACATATGTCCTATTGGTTTATAAATATTCACATATGGCTCTATGCATGTGCCACATTAAAATACTCCCATATTGGTGGCCTGTTGCCATCAATGACACCTGCATGCTGTTGTATTGGCCACTGCTGTCCCATACATGCATGTGTTCTGCTCGCTCTGCAACTGTTGTAAATCTGGTGTCTTGGGTTAATGGGAATACCTATGCATGCTGTTATAACTAATCCTGAATGCTGTTGACTATTACTAACTGATATCTGTCTTAAAACTGCAACACCATAGCTCGCATGGGAAAGACGATCTCAGCGGACCCACCTGTCTCACCTCAGCTGGCCATGGCACCAGGCACCAGTACATCTAGGGCCCAGCCTGGGACATCCTCCTCTGTTGGCCCTGCACCATCTTAGAGTGGAACCACCACAGGGGATGGGGCTTGGCCCCCCCTGGGAGTGGGGGGCGGAGAGGTACCTGTCACCGACCGTCAGGTCTGGGCTGTGGTGCATAGCGAGGCTGACAGGGAGATTCAAGACCAGCTACACCAGCTTGAGGGCTGTGTGGTGCAATTAGAGAGTGAGCCTGCCTCTACTACCCAGCCCCCAGCACAGCCACCTCTGGGGCCGTGAAGGTGCAGTGGTGACTGCCCATGGGTGGGGACCTCAGTCCTACTGTTTCCATTTGGGGGCTCATAGGCTTGCGACTTCCAAACACCCCTCCCCGTCCAAGGTTGTTACCCCCCACATGTGTCATATACTGCCCATGTATGTGTCTTGATGTCTTGGCTGTTAACCTACCCAACCTACCTCCCCAAATATACCTACTACCCCTCCCCAACATACTACTCTCACCTTAAAAAAAGGGGCAATATGTTCCCACAAAAAAATCATGCCCTATACATAGCTGTCCGTTTTGCACACGTGTCCACTGGACACAAGTAATCCAGTCTATTTGGCATCACAATGAATTATTGTTGTTCTCACCCCACCCGGGGGTTTGAGTGTCCACATCTACTTCCAAATTCAGTGTATATGCACAGCTCTTGCTGTAGAAGAAATGGGCAGCTATGCACCTTCCCTTCACCTTCCTGCACATCCCTGGCTATTTTCCCTACTGTCTTTTCCTCTTTGTGCCCCTTTTTTCACCACTTTCCTATCAACCCCTGTTTCTTTTAAGGTAAGCAGGAGTAAGCACTTCTAAGCAGCAGTGAGCGGGTTTAAGCTTGTTTGCATGGGGGTAAGCTATGCCTACACAGATTAAGCAATTTAGAAGCTAACTGAGTGTAAGAAACTGTAACCGGAAGTTAGCAGTGCTTCCCGCCACGCAAACCCGCACAAACCTGCTTACAACTGCTTCAAAGTGTCTTAATCACTCTGTATCCAGCAGCCTGTGCTCTGCCCAGCAACAAAATAAACAGCATCTGCAAGTCTCAAACCGAGGACCCTACACACCGCGATTTACCACTAAGCCATGCCAAACATACATAAATTTGATGTTTTCAGAAACATAACATCCAGCCCAGTCATGCAACAGTACAGAGAATGTATATCAACATCTAAATGTATGTGTGTGTGTGTAAATACATTAATATCTAAACAGATACAACATATCTATATATGTAAATATATATATATATATATATATATATATATATATATATATATATATATAAATATTTAGAAATATATACACATACATAAATATATATGAATATATATACATGCAAATGCCTACATCTACACATATATATGTCAACACCTATATGTCTACATATACGCAGCAATAATGCAACAAAAGACGGTAACCTCACCGTCACTGTTATGTTGAAGAAAGTAGCTGCTGGCTCACTCGAATAAGGGGTCAAATGAAGATCTTCTTATTGTATAAATGTAGAGTTTAATAAACACCAACCACAAGATAAACATACACATTTACAATATTTGTTAAGCGTTTTCATCTGCTTATCGCAGACTTCATCAGAACAGCTGATCAGTATGCTTAGCAATCCATTTAAAAACTTTTTGGCGCCAATCTGATCACCATTTTAAAGAGCCCTTGCACCATTTTACTCTATATACAAAATTATAAAATATATGAATCTATAATAGCTGTAAACCCAAGATCACTTAATTATAATACATTTCACAAACACTCCTAACTAAAATATATTATTAAAACCATATTTATTTATTTATTTATTTATTTTACATTTGTTTACCGGGTTAATCCAACTGGATACATATCCATTTTCAGCGGAGACCCGGGGAGAAAAGCTCCACAGTAAAAACAGGACTTGGACTTACATACAGATAAATTCTTGATAAAACAATTAATTAGAGACATAGATTAAACATAGCAATTGCCGGTCAGAGACCTGGGGAGAAAAGCTCCACGTTAAAAAATCAAGACTTTGATTTGCATAAAGAAATAAATTCTTGCTAAATTAAATTAGTTCTTGATAACATGATAGGACAAGAATGACAATTTAAACAGCATAAGTTAAATAGTCCAGTGATATATAGGAAAGTGAAATTGGGCTACACTAGACAATATTGAGGATTACAATTATAAGCTCAGAGGAGAAGGGTGAAGTTTTTATCCCATAAGTCGTTCATAGTAATTATGAGGGGAAGGCAGTCAGAGGAACTAGAGATGTTATAAACATGTTATTATGGGGATCTAGTGGAAAAAGAGAAGGGAGAGAGGGCAATAGGAAATGACAAGAGGGTGTTTGTGGACTTTTAGGATTAGTCCGGTTTAGTACAAGGACATAGCCAATGAGCTTTTAAGAATAATTTAAGATTACTTTTGAACTGGTTGAGAGAGGTAGTTAGTTTTAGGTTATTAGGAAGGGAATTCCATAGTTTTCCAATGGAATTAGCATAGAGAGCATCTCCACCTAAGTTGTTAGATTTGGTAGTTTACCCCAGGGATTACCTCAGTGTCACTGCTCAACAGAGGCACAGCAAAATATTGGGTATAGTTCCCCCACTAAAAGGGGTGCGTAAACCAAAAAAAACTGGGCTTGGCTTGCTAAAATGCCTCGGGCAGATAGCCTAGTATGAACCTATGAACCTATGAACCAGGACACTATGTGAAGATCGGAGGCAGCTAAGATTGGTGTAGGGGGTTAAAAGTTTGTTCAGTGAGGGGGTTTTCTCTGGTTCCTTAATTATTTTGAATGCTTCAGTAAGTTGGCTAAGTTTGAGAAGATTAGGGAGTTCTAACCAGTCAATTTTCTTTAGGTTAATGCAGTGATGGGTACGGTACGGTTCTCCTGTAACAAATTTGGCAATATGGTTATAAGCAATGGAGAGTTTATTAAGTTCAGTTTTGTTGAGGAAGGAAAGTACCGGAGAGGCATACAGTAGAGTGGAGAGGAGGTGTGTACGTGCTATGGTTAGTTTGGTATTGGGAGTTAGAAAGTTCTTAATTCTGTACATGGAACCAAGTTTCTTGTTTACTGTCTTTATAGTTTGACTGATGTGCAAGTCAAATTTGAGCTTGTGATCTATAATGACACCTAGTAGTTTGGTGTTGGTAACAGGCTCTATGATGGTGCCATTAGTGGACTGAACATGGAAGGTCATATTATTAATGAGTGAAGGGTGTTGCCCTAAGGAAGTGGTTGAGGAGGGGAAAATTAATAGTAACTTGGTTTTTGTTGGATTCAGGATAAGTTTCCGTTCTGTGAACCATTTTTCAACCGCAGCAAAACAGTTTTGGGTGGCTATCTGGAGATTATAGAGAGAAACATCAGAGCAGATTAGTGCGGAGTCATCTGCATATTGAATGCAGGTGGCTTTGGGGATGACTAAATAGAGATCATTTATGAAAACGGAGAAAAGAAGGGGACCAAGTATAGAGCCTTGGGGAACACCTGTGGTGTTAGGTAGTAAGTAAGATAGCTTGCTTTGCCACCGGACTGCTTGTTGTCTACCTGAGAGGTAAGCATTAAACCAGCTTAGGGCTGAGTTGTCAAGGTGAAGGGTTTTGAGGGTGTGGAGCAATAGTTGATGGTTGACCATGTCAAAGGCTTTTGACAAGTCCAGAAAGAGAGCAGAAGTAATTAATTTGTTATTACGGTTACAGTTGACTGAGTCAATAAAGGAGAGGAGGGCGGTAGTTGTACTGTGATGGGGGTGAAAGCCATGTTGAGTTTTGGACAAAAGATTGTTATGGGTAAGATAGTATAGGAGTTGCTTATGAACACACCTTTCCATTATTTTTGCTATTGGGGACAATATAGCTATAGGTCTAAAGTTTGAAATTTCCGTGGAGAAGCCACCCTTGTGAAGTGGGATGACATATGATATTTTCCAAAGAGAGGGAATTGTAGACTCTGTTATAGTTCTGTTTATCAAGATTGAGATAGGGTAGGCTATAACATCTGATGCTATTTGTAAGTATTCAGCCGGGAGACGATCGGCCGATAGGCTGGATGGTTTAAGTTTCTTCAGTAGGCTTCTGATATAGGAGGTGGATATTGGTTGAAGGTTAAAGGCGGGTGGAGATTTACCAATAGCATTAGCTATGGAGGAGGAAGAAGAAGGTAACTGACTGGCTAGGGACTGGATGGTTTCAGTGAAAAAAGAGTTGAACGTATTAGCTATTTCTTCAGGATCTTTACCAGTAAGTTTCGCGGGGGTAGGGGTGGAAAGTTTCCCAGAATGAAGGAGGTTTTTAAAACCTGCCCAAAACTTCTTTGGGTTATTCTGGTATTTGTCCTGGAGGTGACAGTAATAGTTCTTTATTTTTCTATATAATAACTAATATAAATTTCAAACACTTATATTAAAATATATATATATAATTTATAAATTATATTGCTAATAAAAGAAAGGGTTTTATTGAAATAGATTCATTAATACCCGGTTCCCTGGTTGAATCTGTTAATACTTGAAACATACTTTCTTTTTTACTTAAAAGTGCCTTAAAATTACCTCCTCTGTTGGATGTAACAATTTTGTCTATAATGGCAAACTTAAACCTGTGTTGTTCACCATTCTTTTCAATATGCCTACATAATGCATTTTTATGATCATGTACCCTAATTCTGTACATATGCTCATACATTCTTCTCTTAAATTGTTTCTCAGTTTTGCCTATATAATAGGCTGAGCATAATGTACAACTAGCCAAATAAATAATATTTTTACTATTACAATTCCCCTTTCTAAATCTAATATAAGTCTTATTTATATCTTGTAGTCTAATTCCATCATTTTCATTAATCAACAACACTGATTACATGCTCCACATTTAGTAGTAACTTTGCTATCATGGGTTCGTAAATCATTCTTATTTTTCCCTATTTTCAACAACCTCTTAATATTCATGCCCATTTTGTACACAAAATGTATGTATGGCTCACATAAGATATGTAAAATGTGGAAGCTATCAACATCTCCAGGATACATATACACAATCATATATATGCAGATACAGATATATATATATATATATATATATATACATATATATAGATACACATGTGGCTACACATACACATGCAGAGATATGTACAGTAAGATACTTATGCAGTAGGCGCACATAATATGGTACACCCACTATGCCTACAGTTAACACCCTAACAACTAGACAATGGATGACCCACCCATATAAATGACAGTCATTGCCTGCAACATATACCAACAGAGAGGTCATAGGATAAACACCACACACAGGTTTCCACAAATGTAATACCTTTATTGGTGTACTATTACAGAATTACATGCCATGTCATATAGCTGTTCAGACACTGACATCCATATCAACAGAGTAATGCAACTGTGAAACAGTTATACTAATACAGTAGTCTGGAAAGGTCCACAACTGTTGCTGTCCAGGCCAAGCCCTTCAAATCGTACATTAGTAAAGACAAGCTGGGCTACAGGATACCACACCATCAACAATAAGTGATGTAGGTGTATAGTCTAGCAGCCTCTATCTACACTCTGTACACAATTGCTAGGTGGTAAAGACTTTAGTTGACCAAATGAGATGTAACTGTTACATAACAAGGCATAACTGACAAAAGCACACTGGTAAACAGAACAGTCTGTATAGCAGGAGGCAGTAGGCCTGCAGTAGCCCACTTCATGTAAGTAATGTCAAGATAGGTGACATGTATGGTACTGTACATCCAGATACCTTAAGGCAGCTCACCCCTGATACCCCCACATGTTGTAACAACCTATGTTATGTATGGTGCATCCCCCCTAGACTCAATAATACAGGGTCATATGTCACTGTTACATACACTGGCCTCTGGAGTGCATATGGGCACACATGTATTGTGTAGGTAAAGCCCACACATGTATGGCCCTAGCCCCACTGTATGTGTGGGGGATACAACAGCAGTGGACAGCTGGCAGGCATGGCAGTGTGGTATACGTATATGTGCATATGTATCTCTATCTGTATATGTGTAGATATATACTGCTCTGTATATGTATATATCTGGGTGTGTATATGCATATCTATGTACATATACACACCCATCTATATATGTCATCATGTACATATGTAATTATCTATATAGGTATCTGGATAATCATATGTACATATATATTCACCATATGTCCTGAACATGAGGTGCAGCCCTACCTCTGCCCCTATAGTCTCACCTTCATAGTACAAGGGGATGTCAGGCATGTATAGCAGGTATATTAGCATACTATTGCTACTGTAATAGGGATTGTCTTCACAGACATGGTATGTGTGGGAGGTCACATCTGCTTTTCACATGTGCGCCATTGGCTACTGACAGACATCCTAAGGACATCATAGTACAGTACCGCTGCAAGCATGTAATGCTTCTGTGGACTACATCAGGGATATTAGCCAATAGATGTGGATATTCTGACATACTCTGTATAGTTCAGAGGTATACACAGAACCCCTTAGTGCAGAACATGTGGACTAAGCCTGACAATATGGATGTTAACAGCCATGTAGATGGGTATAACACATAATGACTGGTATACATTTGCCCCCATAGGTTATGCATTCACACACCTCTGTCTGTCCTGACACATAAAAACTGATAGTACAGAGGTGCCATGGCCACATACTACCCACTAGATATTGACATACATCTGTACAGCATCCCACCTCTCTGTCTGACATACATGACTGTTAAGGGAGGCCTGGCAGGAGTACATCTGGAAAGTATCTGGGCATAACACCTCCCTGGGTAAGTACACTAAGCTTCTAGGCATGAAACAAAGACTGTGCAGGCTGCGGGCAGACTGGCTCAACACTGGCCTACATCTCCTATGGGGGAATGCACATGTACCTGCATATATAGCAGGCTGTACAGACATGTCACAGCACAGGTTAAGATACACCTGTGTGAAAGTGCATAACCACAACCAATGTGAACACTGCCACAGCCACATATGGTACACTAGCATAATATTACAGTATATGGACTATCTGTTCAACACCATCCTCATATGTGCCACTCACACACTAACACTACATATACTGGACCTACACAGTGTGGTCTGATGCCCATCTGTGGTATGGGACATGTGTGTGTATGGCCCTACAAACATGCAAGCCAATATGGTAACATACAGTGGAGCAGCATGTAACATCAGATAGGACGGAACATAGGTCAACTGCTGTGGAGTTCTCAGAACATATATGTGATTGTGAATGACATCTGCAACAGGGATATGGTTGCTATATGGTAGGTGAAGTACACGTGCCTGTCCACATGAACAGGTGCCAGCATCAACACAGCCACACCCTCACTGGGACACACACACATTGGCGCACTTGGCAGGGCCAGGGACACAGCTCATTACTAGTGAGATTGCCACAGCACATTACTTTGCAGGTATCACAAGCACCACATGGGTCATACGGAGTTTATATGGGCAAAAGGTATGGGGAGGTGTCTGGCATCAGACAGCATGCTTCAGTATGCCACTGGGGTTGTAGTGAGTGTGGATGTGATCATACGCATCATACAACACACACACAAACACACAGGGTGCCAGTACTGACAGGCATGTGTGCATTTATGCATGGGTATGTGGTGGTCAACTGTGCCAGATGGCTATACAAGGCTAGGTGATGGGTATACCTTGGCATCAGGCCACATGGCAATGGTCTGCATTGTGGCTCAGGACTGTGCTTCCTGCATTTGTCCACACAGGTGGGTATTGTATCCACCATCTAGTCACCTGGCTGACTATTGCATTTTGCCAATGCTGTGCATCGCTTGCCATGTATGTGTTCCTTAGTCCATGACATGGACGGTGTCTGGGATGTGCACACCTCCCATGCACACCTCCCATCTGCATGTAAAGTGACATGTGGAACTGTACCTGGGATGTCTGACCCATGTTGTGTACACAGATTATCATCAAGTGTGCCAGTCTTGGACACCTGTAGTGAACACTGGTAATGGACAGCAGGTTACTCTGCACCTACATTGGTAGCATGCTAATGGCATTCCCTGGTGTCAGTGGCATCTGTCCATACAGGGCATGTTTTCAGTCATGGTATGTCTTTTGTGGGTCACATGTGATGGCACCACAGGTGTTGCAGGTGTCCAGTGGGGAACATGGGAAAAGTGCACTGTCTGCATGTATGTGGCTATTGGACAGATGGACAGGGTGCCATGCCCTCTGTAGGCCACTGCATTCACTCCATAGTTACTATCAGTCACCAATATACAGTGTGCTACACATATATTGGCTGTTGCCTCATGTGTGTGTGTGTGTGTGTGTGTGTGTGTGTGTGTGTGTGTGTGTGTGTGTGTGTGTGTGTGTGTGTGACATGGGTTGAGAATGTGCTCTGGGTAATACTTGGGTTGCTAACCCTGGCCTTAATGTCACATGTATCGGTATGGATTTGCACCCCAGCCTCTTGGCTATTTCACATATGTTATCCCTGTACAGTGGACATTGCGATATATACTAGAGCCACCATATAAGAATTTTGCAAAACCCACTCCACATTGGGTCCTGGTGTCACACACTCACACAGGATGCAAATTAAAAGCACACACACCTGTCATGTCTGGAAGTAGAACCCCTACCTAATTAGTTTATTATATTACAGTACTACACAGTTATAGTACATGCCACAGAGATTACCAGAGTTGTCAGTCCACAAAGGTGTATATCACATTGGTTGACATCAGCAGGATTGCCAAAGTAGGGCATTTGATATGTACTGAGTGTGACTAGCCTAAAATGCATTGCTCCCTACACAGACATTGAAACACACACAAAACATCCACAGTTGATTTGTGCGGAGATAGAACCCATAATGGAGATCTATAGCACCCTACAGCTGTTACATGATGCATTATGGGGATTACTAGATAATGCCTTTCCCAAAGGTGTATTTCACAATGAATGACATTAGCAGGATTGGAAAAGCATGGCATTTGAAATGTACTGAGTGTGATTAGCCTCTAATGGATTGCTCCCTGCACAGAGATTGAAACACACACAAAACCTACAGAACTGTCACGGGTGGGAATAGAACCCTATCAGAGGTTCTAAATCACACTATAGCAGTAAACAGTTATGGCACATGCTACAGAAACTACTTAGCTGCAACCTTTCCAGAGGTGTATTTCTGGATGGATGACATCAACAACCTTACCAAAGTTGAGCATTTGACTTGTAGGTAGTGTGACTACCTTAAAAAGCATTGCTCCCTACACAGACAGACACACCCACATTCTTGTCATGTCTGGGATTAGAACACCTGCCAAACTACTTTGTCACACTACAGCAGTATACAGTTACAGGATGTGCTACAGAGGTTACTGGGTTACAGTTTTCCTAGAGGTGTATATCTAGGTGGATGACATCAGCAGCCTTACCAAAGTAGAGCATTTAAATTGTAGGGGGGGTGTGACTACCCTAAAAGGCTTTGCTTTTGACACACACAGACACACACACACACACACACAGTTGTGAAGGCTGGGGTTAGAACTCCTACCTAACGACTTTTTTTACACTACAGCAGTACTCAGGTACAGAACATGCTATGGAGATTATTGGGATGCAACCTTCCCAGAGATGTATTTCTAGGTGGATGACATCTACAACCTTACCAAGGTAGAGCATTTAACTTGTAGGGGGTGTGCCTACCCTAAAAAGCATTGCTTTCTACACAGACAGACACACACACTTGCCAAGGCTGAGGTTAGAAGTCCTACCTAAGCAGTTTATCACACTACACAGTTATGGGACACGCTACGGAGACTAGGGATGCAGTCTTTACAGGGATGTATTTGTAGATGGATGACATCAGTGGCCTTACCAAAGTATAGCATTTCAATTGTAGGGAGTGTGACTACCCTAAAAAACACTGCTCTCTATGCAGACCGACACACACACAGTTGCCAAGGGTGGGGTTAGAACTCCTACCTAATTAGTTTATCACACTATAGCAATGCACAGTTATGTGATGCACCACAAAGAATACTGGGACATAATTCTCCCAAAGGTGTATTTTACAGTGGATGACCTCAGCAGGCTTTTCATAGTGGGGCTATGGGGAGGGCAGTGTGTGGGCATGGGCCATAACCCATTCATCTACGGGTTGATATGCCACATGTGAGCACAACCTGGGTCATATTTCACAGGTATGTGTATACAGCTGCTAGATGACTACCTCCTTGTACAGTTGTGTTTCACAGCTTAGCACGTGCACCACATACTCTGTAATGCTGACAGATACTGGTGGCTAGTATCTGCAGTGAGTCACATCTGACCCTTGTGTGATTGTGGCCCTTTACCTGTGTGCTGGGTGGGACAGGCCTGGATGGCTCCTTGTCACAGTCACCCTCTTCCACATATCTATGTATGTCTACCATTGGCTTATTATAGTCTGTTGTCCTTACATATATGCCTTATTCCTGTCCACTGTGTGTCCAAAGCATGAGTGGTGCATACTGAGGAGTGCCAACACTAACATCTGTGGCTGCCAGATATGGCTGGTCCACTGGGGTTTGCAGACATGGCCTTCATGTGTTTGTGTGTGAGCATGCCCAGTATGACCTTTCAGTTTGTTGTTGACTGACATTGCCTTAATTTCTCTAAGTATGTGGGCATGCCCAGTATGGCCATCTGTATTGAATGTGTGGATCGAGTCCAGGTCATTTGTACTGCAGTGCTGACCTTTGTGTTGTACACCTACAGGTAGCATGCTGTCTCTGCAGGGTATCCATCAATCATTTGGCATGGACTGTTACTACATTTCTGCATTTCTGCATTTCTACATTTCTGCATTTCTATGTAGGATGGGAGGGCACACCTGACTATTTCTACATTTCTACACAGGACTGGGGGGCACACCTGACTGTGACTACATTTCTACATAAGATGGATGGGGGCACACCTGACACTTGTACACATTTGCTAGGACTGTACTGGTATGTCGGGTACTCCATTTCAGTCTGTTTTCTTACCTATTGTGCTGACTAGAGACATACCAGTGTACTACAGATATTAGCTTTTAATTACCTACATATTAGTTTCTGACTTCCTACCCTTCAGAACTCACATCCCACTGCCTGACCTGCTGTAGTCTGTCTGTGTAGACCTGGGGGGGAGGTTACCCATAGGCCTCATTCAGAGGCCATAGCCCCACCTTTGTTTGTGTTTGTCTACACCTGTCCTGCTGGATGTGACTGTTGTTTGGTATGTGACCCCCCCCCAACTGGCATGTGTGAGTCACTAACCTTGTGGGTGTCCCAGTATTGAGGGTGGTGCTGCAAGGCTGTCTATGTCAGATGCACATAATACACTCCCCACACATGATTAGGCACAGGTAGTGTAATGTTTGGCAACCCTTTTACTGTATGTGAGAGTCAGAGAGAGATGTTATTCCCTGGGTACCTCCTGTGTTGTTTTATATGCTATGTGTTGACTCTTTGCCAAGGCCAGGGCATACTGGGCATGCCTCCTTCTGCCTACTGAGACAGGCTCAGGTTGTTCCACCTCTGAGTCACTTTGTGCCTGTGCAGGCATCGTCAATAGTGGGGGGCTGTGTGGCCCTGCCCCATGCTGTTCCTGCTGCAGCTGTTTCCACATGGCACATACAAGGACAATTTGGGTATATGTAGCTGATGAGTACTGCAAGGCTCCAATGGATGTGTCCAGGCACTGGAACTGTGACTTGAGCATCCCTAACACACTCTCTACTATAATTATGGTCTGTGAGTGTGCCTCATTATGGAGTTCTTGTTTGGGTGTGTGTGCATTTCTGATGGGTGTCTTCAGCCATGGCTCCAGTGCATATCCAGCATCCCCCACTAGGTGACCATGAGGGTTGTCCCCATTGGCAAATCTCTGGTACAGCTGCGTCAGATGCCAGATGTGGGAATCATGATAGCTTCCAGGGCAGCCAGCACACACGTTCATTATTATGCCCTGGGCATCTCACACAACCTGGCAGTTGATAGAGGGGAAGCCCTTGCGGTTGATGTAGACCCTGCCCTGCTCACCGGGTGGTGCTTTGATGCATATGTGCGTTTAGTCTATAGCACCCACTACCTCAGGGTATTCTGCTATTTGGTGGAACAGTTGCATATTGCTGGCCAACGTCTCACGGATGTTGGGGAAATAAACGTGCTCACAGACATGTGCTGACATGGCATCCAGAAACTGGTGGAGTACCCTGGATGCTGATGCCTGTGAAATCCCCATCATATCCCCAGTTGGCCTTTAGGAAGGTACCTGTAGCTAGTATTCTTAGGCTTACACATACCTTGGTATCCACTGGGATGGGTTCCTCTCTGTTAGTTCTGTGTGTCAGGCATGGCCAGCACAGCTCAGCATTTTGCTATAGAAGGTCCCTGTCCACCCTATAGTACTCTACTATCTGCAGCTCATGTAGCCCCTAGTAGGTTACCCTGGGTCTGTATACTCTTCTCCGTCTCCTAACTGTGGGTTGGTGGACAGCATTCATATTCTCACCACCCTCAGACTCTTCCACAAGTTGTTGTATGATAGCTATTGCAGCCCCTATCATTTTCTGTACTGAGTGTTAAAAGTTACCCGCTTGTTTACACCGGTGGTGTAGAGTGTGGAAAAAATAAGGGAAGGTATTTGCATAGTTTATAGTAGTGTTCTGCATTGGACTGGTCTGCTGCCTGTGTAATCGGTTAATTCTGATACATTTCAGCTGCCAGCTAAGCTAGTTCTCCTTGATTACCTTCCTAACTCTGTTTTCCATTCCCATTGCCTTCCTGTTTAAGCCCTTGTGCATGCCGCGCAGAGTGCTGAAATGTTCACCCTGCTGCTATTTCCTGGTTTAACCTCTTTTTTCTTCCTGTAAAACCCAGTGCACAGTGTGCACACCTGCTTAGGCTTTGCACAGAGTGCTATGCAGGTTTAGACACACACACCCTAACTTAGATGTGCTAAGGAGCAATCCCAAGCCACAGGGCTCCAATCCACTTACAGTATGCCTGACACCCCCCCCCATGATGTCACCTAACTCCTAGGCTTTCACCAAGCTATTCCTATTCTTACACTGTAGGGACCTGACTCACATGCTGGGGAAAACTGGGATTCACTATCCTTCCCCTCATTTGCATAGGAGTGCCTGCTAATGCATAGCTACATGTCTCACACTGAGCATCCCCCCTTAGCAACCACTACTCTCTGGCAAGGTTGTCTTCTGCCTGCCACTGAATTGCATGGCAGAATAGTGATTTTAGTTAGACTGCTTATTTTAGGTTTATTTTATTATTTTCTCCCCGGTCCCATTTGTACGCCGCTTCCCTACACTTAAACAGCCGCGATCGGCTAAAAAAAAACAAAAGTTGATTTTTGTATTTTTTTTTTGTTTGCAATGCCAATGGTCTTATACTTGGCCATTGGCATGCTTACTACATGATATGCAGCCTTTATTTGGGGCTATCACAGCTCCATTTTGGATTTTGCAGAAATGTACTCGGTTACTAACAGAGTACATTTCTGCAGATAGCACTAGTCCTGCATGGACTGTTGCAAGCTTCCTGGATTGCAAAATCACCTCATTTGCATAGATTTCTCCTGCAAATGGGGTGATTTGCATACCAGGACTTAGTCCATGCAGGGTTAGTGCTGGAGCGCTCGTGCACGCCCCTGCAAGCTGTTCCTGAATCGCACAGCAGACATATTGCCTGCTTCAGCTCCTGCACCGATCTTGCACTCCGTGCAAGCTTTTGAGAATCCAAGGGATTGTCTTACACTTCCTCACTTAAATATAATGACTTCATGGTCACACAGCCATAGGGAATGGACAATCACTATGAAATGGTATCCTCCTCATTCATTCCATTTGATGCTTTATGTCAATATTAACAGCAGAGAAAAACTATGCCTTCACGTCATAAAGATTACAGCAATTCATTCCACAAGAAAAACATAGTATAACCAAACACAAATTCCACTGAAAGAAACTTTATCCCTAATACAGATTGAGACATTCTCACTTACAACATAAATAAAAAATACTTACTGCCATATAAAATAGTAAATAGCAAATTAGTCCTTTCATATAACGAACATGCTCTTAGAACTAAACTGCGCAACCTGATTGACCCAATGTAAGCTAACAAAGAAGGACATTTAAAGGAACATTAAAACAAACTCATTAAGAATTTAAATAAATTACTTTGCAGATGGAGACATATCCTCTTCACGTAGCATATACAAAATCCTTCACTACCATGCAACCTGGTAACTGGCAATATGACTTCTCTAATAACTAAGATTAGTTCACTCCTCCATTGTTCAACCTGATTGTTCCAATTTAAACTAAGAAAAAGAGGAAATTTAAATGCAAATTAAAGAAAATTTCACCTGACTACATATTCATGAAACAACTGAAGATCAGACTGAGCTTCAGCTTTAAAGCACTCACATTAGAAGTTTGGTATTGCCTGCTGTGATACAAATGAAACATGACAATATGTTGGATGTTGAAACAGTTACAGGAGATGATAGTCAAAAGTTAAACAAGTTGCTTTACAGAAAAGCCATTAGTGGTAACTTTTGCTTGCATTATGGGAAGGCTGTCTCACAATCTTAGAAAAAACAAGTGAGTCACTCACACGCACACACACACACACACAAACACACACACACACACACACACACACACACACACACACACACACACACACACACACACACACACACACACACACACACACACACACACGCATATGCACACAAGGACACACATCAATACATGCATACTATATTTCCAGTTCTGCCATATGTATCAAAAGACAGATAGACATAGATACATAGATAGACTGACAGATAGATACAGATGCAGTAGTTTAGTAATTTTCTTTGTCAATGAACTTCCTGGCGCCTGAATTTGTCAAATGCATACTTTGCCAAGTATTTGAAATGCGGAAGCATTTGATGTGAGTGACTGGAAGGTAAGTGGAAGTGGGTGGGAATGCTAAAAGTGTCTGCACTGGGGTTGAGTATGTGTGTGACAGTATATGTGGGTTATTGATAGAGTGATGTGTTGGAAAGCGGATGGATGATTTGGCATGCTGGGTATTTGCATGTTTGAAGTACACATGTCTTGTTTAGTTATACTGTAAAGGAAACCATTTTTAGCACCCGTATGTGTAGGCTAGTGGTTACAAGCTGAGATGTGTTTAAGGTGAGTAAGGTATTGAAACACAGGAATGCATATTTAATGACACAAAGTCATGTGCTGTGCCTGATTTGTCTCTTTTTTCAAACTGCTAATGTTGCCATTATACCTATAGTACACAGTGATAGAGTCATACTTTCTTGCTAAGTTCATAGAGACCACTGAAATACTCAGCCACATCAATCAGTACTGTTGGAGGCTAACAGTGTTCCCCACTAATTAGACTTTCTCAGCATAGTCCATGTGAATGCTTGTGGTCATCTACCCAGTCTTCTGATTTGTTTTAAAGGTTGAAAGGGATGTACTGCTTAATATGTAAAGACAGACTTTTCTGCAAACTGGTAAGACACTGGGTTAGATATCTAGCCCACCATTTGGTAAAGTCGATTAGGTTGTACAGGTTTATATCTCTGGAGTAGCCGTTTGCTTTATCCCTGATTCTATGCAGGTTCATAGGTTCACTGAATACTGGGCCATTCCTTGCACAGATGGCTAATCAAAGATCACCCCTTAGTAGTCTATAGAGCACTGAAAAAAAAAACAGAGCTTTTCATATATCAGAGTAGCCAAGGCTAACAGAATCTGAAATGCTTTTGGTGAGGAATGTTGAGGCTTTCAGGACTCTTGAGTTGGCTTCCATGCTCAGTAAGACACATGCCAAAGGGGCATTATATTCAATTGTGGGATTAATAAGGAATAAAGTAGGATTATAATGTCTCTGTAGTTTGGAAATATACCATATAAAATATTATATGCAAGGTTGAAGGATTTTCTAACCATCACAAAGATATTGCTGTCAAAGTATAGTCTGTTTTCAACATAGGTCACTATGTTCCTGATTACTGTTTTACATTTGTGTAGAATTATGTCCATGTAGTAAGCAGTACTGATGATAGGTTTACTACAGGAAACCATATTGCATTTCTTGGCTCTGAGAGTAAGCCTTGGAATAATTTGCCAGTCATTTGTTTGCTCAGGCCTTTATTGGGAAGTCTGAATATCAGAATGGTATTTGATAGCCTTTATTTGGAATCATCCATAAATTTGGTCAGTCATAGTCTCATGGTATCAGCTTTCATGTCAGCAAAGTAGGAAAGGGGCAACAAATGAACTTTGTGGGAACCATAGGTGATACTTTTCTATCTACAGCAAATACCCCTGACTTTAATGGCATGGGCTCTGTGAGATAGTCACCTTTTCATCAAGTTATGTATGGGTTGATGCTTAGTTGAGAGAGCTTCTCAATAGTCACAAATTGCTTAGTAATATCAAACAACTTGGCAAGGCTCAGGGAGGCTAGATGGACTGAATGTCCTTATGCATGATCTCAGTAACCCTAATGAAGAACTCAAACAGGTTTAATGTCATAATCTGCTCTTTACAAAGCTGAATTGTTATTTACTTGGGATATAAGGACCCCCATATTAATGTTTATTAGTACATCTCTAAAACAGTTTAAAGCCATGCAATCAATACCAGTGAAACTACTAGTCCTGTAATTTACATGGTCAGTAGAAGGACTAACTTTGTGCAAGGGCACAACAAGTGTTTGAGTTATGAAGGGGGCTTGTAATATGGGTCTCAGGACTTCTTAGCCATTAAAATATATTGTCAGGACCTGTGAAACTGCTATTTTTAAGTTTATTAGGTGCTAAAAGGAATTTGCCCAGAATGATTTTAGGAGGGCAGATTTGAGGGGAAATAGTGTTCATTAAGGTAGGTGGGGGTGCGCCTGGAAAATAAGTCATCAATAATAATATTAACAATGTCCTTGGGGACAGAAAAAGAGATATCATTACACATAAGTACAGTTCATAATTGTTGATTACTTCTAAGTTTCCAAATAGTACTGAAAAAGACTTCATAGCTCTCTTTTAAATTAATTGAGACTTTAAATCATAGTCAAACTTGCATTTCCTAATAGTGGGTTTGAGGGAATTATTTACCACTTTTCAGACACTTTTATAATGATGAGGTAGATATTCTTTTTATAAATCTTTCTTGTGCAGTTTGTTGATGTGGTAGTTCCAATATGAGTTTAGTTTTTAACTTGACTCTTGGATTACACTGGGCTTCTGTAGATGCCTAAATACATTGACCGAAACAGGAGTTAAATAATTTAGAGAACCTCAAGTATATGTTTTGCTGGGGGAGTTGCACAACTTGGGATTGCCAATAAGATCTTTAAATATTTAGAAAAAACATTTTTCTATTATTCTCTGAATGTAGATGGGTGTTAAGGGCCACAACAAAGGCTTTCAAAGAGAAAATTACAGAGAGATGCTCACATTGAACTTGTAGGGGATAACAAGGAATTTGATGTAAGAAGAGGAGCCATCTGTGAGTGAACAATCCAGAAGATTAAAGAATAATACCTCTGGTGGGCAAGAAAAGAATTTGGTCAAGTGTACAAACATTTCCAAAGTCCAGTTGACTCTGGTCACACCTGCTGTTGGCAGTATATGATACCTAGCTAATGTACTTCTTCTTTTTTCCCAGTTAGGGGTCACCACAGTGGATCACCAGTCAACTTATGATTGGCAGTGGAGTTTTACAGTGTCAAGTTGCCAGCCCAACATTCCACAGAAGGCACACACATGCACTCACACCTAGGGCCAATTTAGATTGTCTAATCCACCTACAGCATGTCTTTGGGATGAAACTGGAGCACCCAGAGAAAACCCATGTAACCACAGGGAAGACATGTAGACTCTGCACGGAAGGCACCCCAGCCGAGAAATGAACTGAAGAACCTCTTGCTGTGAGGCTGCAATGCTAACCACTGCACCACTGCAGCCGCTCAAAGCTAGCTAATGTACTGATAGTTGAAATAATATGTTAGAAAAATATTTAGATCAATTATGCTTTTTCTAAATGGTTAAGTTATTCTTCATGCATGGCATTGCTCAGAAATAGTGTTCTGTAATTGGTTATAGTGCTATTATTAATTTTCTTGAATATAACTTCAACTTTGACCACTTATAGGTTTGTACCATTTAGAGTTTTATGAGAGATAGTAGAATAATGTATACATTCCAGATGCATAGCTGGTTCAACCAGCACCATCGGCCAGTACTATTAACCAGTACCCCCAACCCCTCAGCTCTTAAAGTGAAAAGCATAAACACACAAAAGAACTTCCCTGTAATATGCCAATCATAACAATCTGCTTGTTGCAATTCGATCAAGGCTCCTTCCCCCTACTCTTCCTTTAAAGTGCGAAAAACACAGACGTTCCTTCTTCCGATATACCAACCAGGTGGCCAATGCACACGACACACCACCTCCTTCTTGTCCCAGCCATTAAATTCCCATTTCTGTGGCTTGCCCCCAACCCTCTTTCTACTTTTTTATTTTAAAAAATTTATCTTTTAAACAAAAGCAAACTATTTGCTACAAATGTAGCAAATAGTTGCTACAGTTTATACCCTGACTGCACAGATCACTATCACACTTATATTTTGGTATTTCAAAAAATCTTATTTCCATACTATAACAAATTGGTTGCTACAAATGTAACAAAGAGTTGCTACAGTGTATGCCCTACCTACATGTAGTGCCTCAGTGTTCAGGTTTTAATAAAAACAATTCTTTTTTTTAAATGGCAGCAAACAGTTGCTACAGTTTATACCCTGCCTGCACATATTACTACAGCATTCAGGTTTTAGTTAACAAAAAAAAAAAAAAAAATTGTAACAAACTGCTTACTACAATTTACCAAGCAGTTGCTACAGTTTAGACCACACACAGAGTGCTACAGCACTCAGGTTTGACCATAAATGCAATACATGCTTTTAAAGCATGTATTATATTAAAGAGAGACTGAGGTCAGCTGATCCTGCTCACAACACTTGGCAGCCGGTGCAGCTGCCTCTCCTATCCCCCTCTAGCTATGCTACCGATAAATACAGATACTCTGACACAGTTGCCAGTGGATTTGAATGTATTATAGCATTGCACCCTGGAAGATAAGGAGTGCTAGTATTAAACTGGAGCAAAACTTCTATAATTACATGTTAGAAAAATATATATATTCACATATGTGCTGCCTAGAAAATATATATTTACATACATGCTGCTTAGAAAAATATATATTTACATATATACTGCTTAGGAAAATGTGTATTCAAACATTCAGATATATATAGAGAAATGTGTGCTTTAGACAGGAATAAAGGTGCTCAAATCTATATAGGGAACAAAGGTTGAAAAATAGCATGAAATGTAATGCATTTAATTCTGCTCTACTAGAATAATAGTAGAAATAAACTCGCATATTATTGCTTGAAGCATAAGCTGCAGTGTAATCAGAAATTTGGCCTTGGCAGTGTTCAAGCACAGCCTGGCTCATGTCTGTCAGTAAAGATTATTTTGCAAAGTTAGAAAATAATGAATCTGTCTGCATGTGTATCTTTTCCTGCTTCCACCAGAAGAATAGTTTTGTGCGCACTATCAGAGATAGTGTCCAGCTGGTAAGCAAGAGAAGGAACAAAGAAAAGCATTAAAGAAGACATGCACCCATTGTATTCGAACTAATCTAAGAGCCTTGAATTGGCTACACACTCGGAAGGACATTGTGACTGACCAGGTGCTTGCAAGGCTGTAACATTCTCATGGGAAAAGATTTTTGAAAACACCATCTCAGCACTTTTTCATAAGTTACTATGATGTAAAGACCCTGTCACTGACCACGCCAGTGAGGTAAGCTGATAATAAACTGTATAAAATGTCGTATGTTACACCAATAAAGCAGTCAAAATTCTGTACAAGTTTGTGTATGTTTTTTTGCCTCCTAATGTACATTAGAGTATTAGAGTTTTAGATGCTTGAGCTTTCCTGCATTACTGTTTGTTATTGACTGTCATTATTTTTTAATGCCAGATGAATTTTACAGTCTGACTTTAACAAATTTATTTAACATTTTGGTCCTAATCATGCCGGAATTCCCTTGGTAAGCTGCAGGTCAGAATATATAGGTGGCATCAAAATCTGCGCAGAAGAAGGAAACACCTCCGACTGAATTGTCGTATCTAAAGAGGCTGTCCACTTGTCTGATCTGTGGCGGCGGAAGAAAACTGGATCCTAAAAAGAAGTATCAACAGTAAGCGGGAGGCTCGGGTAAATTCGGGTGCAGAATTCTCTTTGATTTTGTTATAGATCAGGGACCAGGTTACACTGTGCTATTGCTAAGGTTTGTGATAGCAGGGAGAGAGGTAGTCGAAGTATTGTATCTTGAGTCATAGATCAGGAAGTAAACAAAGCAAAGTAAAACAGTCATTCTAGACACTACTGTGAATACGGGAATAAGATACCACGTGGTACAAGAGAAAGGGTTACGTAACAGTTCTTTTTTTTTTCAGAGACATGGGAAATGAATGCACTAAAGGGGTCCGTGACCCGCCCCTACAGAAGATGCAAAGTATATGCAATTGCAAAGAGCAGATAATGTGAGATATTTTTCAAAATGGGTTAATAAGTATGACTTTGATGGTAAATTAGATAAAATATCATTAGTAAAACTTTTGAAACAGTTAAAATCTAGGTCAGGCAAAAAACAACAACAGTTGGGCGTCCTCAAGCACATAGGTGGATTGAGGAAGTGAACCAAAGGAACAGAAAAATAAAATGCAAAAGCATTATTTTTAGACAAAGAGGATAATAATACAATAGTAGCATCGGTCCCTCCCCTACCACCTCCGATGCCTTACTTAGATATGAAGCGGAGGGCGGCTGGACCCCCCCCATTATCCGGAGACAACAGGGGTATTAAGACAACCATTTGTAAGAGAACCTATCGAACTAGATCCCGAACACGTCAAACATTTATAGATGTTCAACCAAGCGGAAATTCATTAGATGAGAGTGAGGAAATCTGTCCATTAATTGAAGTACCAAACCCACAGGCAGGACAGGAGGGCCAGGCCTCAACTCTCTTAGTGTATAGGCCGTGGACACCGGAAGACATCCGAAAGCTACGAAAGAATTCCTCATCCAAAATTAACTTTGAGAATTTTTACAAGATTTACAGGGCATGAGATTGAGTTACCACCTAAATGGGGAAGAGGTAGAAAGAGTAGTTAGACAAATTTTAGGCCCGGACTGGCACATGATTTGTGGCGCTGAATGCCCCGCGGACGCGCAACTCAGGCCGTGACGCAGAACTAGATGCTAGATTGAAGGGTCTTACAGACCGCATTACTGAAAAATGGAAACCTAGGGCAGACTGGACTTGTATTAACCAATGACAAGATAATGAAACAGTAGACGCATACTATGGTAGATTACTAGAATGTTTTAATAACCATAGTGGCATGACTATTCCTGAAAATCAAAAGAATGACAGCTCATATGAACAGCAGTTGAAGAATGCATTTTTAAAAGGTTGTACTGCCCTATCAACAGCTTCACACCGAAGCATATGATAGATCACCGAACAGTAGGCTTCAGGCCTTGTTAGAGTATGCTAGACATGCCGAAAAACATTTTAACAGTAAAAGAAAACGAAACAGGTCTTCACAGCTGAAGACGGTGCGAAAGTTTTTTGTAGTACAAACAGCCAAAAGGGTAAAGCGAAAGGGTAACAAACGATCTGACAGAAACTCAGAACTTTATGAGGACAGGAAAAAAGAGGTGAGTGCTTCAATTATGTAAGAAGGGACATTTGGATTGCAGGAGCAAGGCACCTGTGGAAAAGAAGGATAAGGATGATGAGGATTGACTAGATGGCAGTTATACTGCTCGGCAGTCATTAGGAGAGACTAATGAGCAGGAATAATGTAAATACCTTAGAAGAAACAAATGACATGCAACCGGATGTAGAAGTTGGGGAAAGTGAAGTTTTGGACTTGGCACTACTGAGCTTAGAGCTCTATTTAGCAGACACTAAACCGGAAGTTACACTTCTGATGGAAGGGAGAGAAGTCAAATTTTTGTGTGACTCAGGAGCATCACGAACTTTGATACATCCTTCAAAGTTACCGAACATTCTGAGTCACCCGATTACATATTAGTGAAAGCAGCAAACGGACAGCTGTACAGGGAACCACTTTCCCATGATATAGCAATAACTGACCCCATCTCGGTATAACCCAGAGAAGTAAAATAGTACTTTCTGCCAAATGCCCCATGAACTTATTAGGAAGAGATCTTATGCAACTTTTGGCATAGCAGTAGTCCCTACCATAAGGTATGGAGGCACAGAGACAAACTGATACTTTTGTAATACGACGAGGGTGAGGCCTATTATTGGTACAGCCAGGATCTGGTTACAACCGTCCAGGGCAGTGACCAAGGAACTGATGAATGTAGCCACCAGCAAGGTGCTTCCCCTCAATGTTGATCAGCAACATTTGTTACATTGTACCCTATACTATTGTAGCACATCAGGACCTGATAAAGAATATGAACAAAAATTGTTCAGGAATCCCAAATAGACTAATACTACGGACTTTATACTGGGACACTGAGGGCAATAGTGTAGCGAGTTGTTCATTACCTCAGGAGTTCTTGGAATTGTACAAATCCAATAAACTACCACATGTTAGCCTAACCAAAAACAGGAATGTTAGGTGGGTAGACTTGGGTGACAAAGTGACAAAATGGGAGAAACTAACTGACTTAGAGTTGTCGGACTTAGGAATACAGAAACAAAAACTAAATTGGTTAACATAACAGCTGTACACTTACAACAGAGTGAAGACAGCTGACTGGCGTTCTTGATAGAAGAAGAAGAAAAGCTTTGAGTAAAATACCAAATGTTCTTTGGTCAACAGGGAAATCAGATGTAGGACTTATTCGAACAGCAGGGCCAGTAGTTATTACACCAAAATCGGCCTTTAGACCAAAAAGACAATATCCTTTGAGCAAGGATGCAGAACAAGGAATCAAACCTATCATAATGGCATTACTTAAGAAAGGGATACTGGTAGAATCCTTAGATTCACCATGTAATACTCCTCTATTTCCTGTTAAAAAGCAAACGGGAATGGCGGATGGTACAAGATTTACAGGCTGTAAATGATGCGGTAATACGGTGCCAGACCCACATACCTTGTTAAATGATTTGAAGCCGCAACAAAAATATTTCACCGTGGTAGATATTAGCAATGCTTTTTTCAATACCTATCCACCCTGACAGACAGCATTGGTTTGCATTCACATTTCAGGGCAAAAGGTATCGTACACCGACTACCACAGGGATATAGTGAAAGTCCAACAATATTCGCACAAGAGATGGCTAGCAACCTGGCGGGTTTTCTCCACCAGGGGCAGCCAAGTACTACTTTATGTAGATGACATCTTGCTTGCAGCTCCTACCCAGCAGCAATGTAGGGAAGACACAATAGCATTGTTGAAATTCTTAGCTGAGCAAGGGCATAAAGTGAATAAACATAAATTGCAACTTTGGAAAGAACAGGTTAAATACCTGGGATATGTGATATCCAAAGAAGGTAGAACATTAGATGAAGATAGGAAAACAGCAATCTTACAAGCACCTAGACCAACTACCAAAAAGGAAATGATGTCCTTTTGGGAACGACTAATTTTTGTCGGTTGGATACCGAATTATGCTTTAGAAACGGCTCCATTGGCTGATTTAATATTTAAAACACCAATGGCAGCACAAGAAACACTACATTGGACACCGGAAGCAGAAGCAGCTTTCTGCAGACTAAAACAACTGATAGTCTCATTAGTTTTAGGGCTTCCAATTACCATAAGAGATTTTTCCAGACTGTAGATTGTAAGGGATATATGACGTCAGTACTGACGCAACAACATGGCGGCAAAGCTTACTATTCATCACAGTTAGATCCGGTGGCACGATCATTACCACCCTGTGTACAAGCAGTTGTCGAGCAGCTATGGCAGTGCAAGCTGCCTCAGTGGTATTGTTTCATCCTCTCACGTTGAGAGTACCTCATGCAGTTGCGATAATTTTACTGCAAGAAAAATAGCATTTTATCCCCTGCCAGACATCTTTCTTGTATGACCATACTATTGAGTCAACCCCATATGACAATTGAACGATGCGACATTAAATCCATCGACATTACTTCCGATTCCTGTAGATGGCACACCACACAGTTGCCTACAGGAAATGGAACAAATAACCACACCCAGACAAGATCTTACTGATGTACCTTTAGCCGACGAGAGGTGACATTTTTGTGGATGGGTCCTGTACGAGGTCCTACAGGAAAGAACCTAGTGGGTTATGCAGTAGTGACTGATACGAAATCATAGAAGCACAACCCTGCAACATAACCTGTCAGCTCAAGCAGCAGAATTGATAGCTTTGACCGTGCGATTGCACTCTAGCGAAAGACAAATGTGTTAACATATATACTGACAGTCAGTATGCTTTCTCTACAGTGCATGTCTTTGCACAACAGTGGAAAAACAGGGAATGATAACATCTACTGGCAAACCGATTAATCATGCACAATTGATTTTGAACCTATTAGATTCTATTCAGTTACCCACTAGAATAGCTATCTGTAAATGTGCAGCCCATACCAAACAACAAGATAGAATTTCAAAGGAATGCTCGGGCTGATGCAGCTGCAAAGCAAGCTGCCTCAGACCTAGAAACTGTGTTTTAAATGAAGAACTACAACCTTCTGAGACTCTAGATTTAGAAATGTTAAAAACAATGCAGACATTAGCTACAAAAGCAGAAAAGCAGAAGTGGATAAAACGAGGAGCAATCCTTGAAGAGGGACTGTACATCTCCAAAGAGAAAAAAACCAATATTGCCATCTAATTTATTTAGATATGCAGCTTTGTTGAGTCATGGGCAGAGCCATGTCTCAACAGGGGGGATGGTACAGTTAGTTAACAAAACATTCCAAACATATTATACACAAAAATTTTGTGCAACATGTCATATTTGTAGCAAACATCATGCACAGGAGCATTTAAACCGGAGCTTTCCAATACCACCCTATCCGTTCCATACTATTTGTATGGATTTCATAGAACTGAATAAATGTGAAGGGAAAAAATACTGTTTAGTGATCATAGATATGTTTTCAAAATGGGTAGAAGCTTTTCCAACCAGGAATCCGGATGCAGCAACAGTAGCAAAGCCTTAGTGAAAGAAATCATTCCTAGATTTGGCATACCGGAAAGAATTTATAGTGACAATGGAACACATTTAAACCAGACAATACACCAGCTTGGGAGATTTTTGGGATTTCTTTGAAAAACCATTGTGCTTATCACCCTCAGTCAGCAGGACTGGTGGAGAGGTACAATGGAATTTTGAAAAACAAGTTGAGAAAATTGATGAGTGAGACTCAAAAGACTTGGATTTGCTGTCTGCCTTTAGCACTGCTGAGCATGAGAACTGTTCCAAATGTAAAGGACTTGACCCCTTTTGAGGTAGTGTTTGGAAGAGCATATTGTGTGCCACAATGGAAGGCCCTCATGCCTGCAGAGCTGGAGGCCGATGGCTCATTAGCTAGTTATATGAAGAAATTGTTAACAAATAAGACTGTTTTGCAGTTGAACTCTTTTTCAGATAAACAAGAAGCAAAACCAGAGGCCGTGCTGACCCGTCCTGGATCTGGCTGAAAGTCATCAAAAGAAAGAACTGGGCAAGTGGGAAGGTCCATACCAGGTACTATTGGCAACACCTACTGCAGTAAAATTGCTGAGAGATCATCTTGGGTTCATTTGACGATTGTAAACCACTCAAAGAATTTAATTTGGATAACCGTTTTAACTGACATACCACAGAAACAGGATGGCCAGAGGCAGAGTGAATAAAAATACGAAACAACCCCAAAGACATTGGTTCACTGGCCTACTGATCATACACTTATTAACTATGTTTATAGTGACCTTTTTGTTGTTATGGTTTTTCTTGCATATAACTACAGAAGTGAAACTGATAAAACGTGATGAAGGACTGGCTATAGACTGGCAACTAACTTCAACACATACCTGGCTATGAAACGAGTCTATGTAGAGACTATGAACGTTTCAAATTGCTGGGTTTGTACTGCAATACCCACAGCATATGGAGGACTTTTAATGTCTGCTGTCCCCTTGGGGATAAATGAAACTTGGGAAAACCTATTATTTGATACAGGTACTGTGAGATCACAAGACAAAGTGGCATTATATTTACCTGTTACTCAGAAAGGAATTGTTTGTTTTGTTAAAAATGATACACTCCAGGTTGGTTGGAGTAACTGTAACATAACTGTGTCTTACAAATGTTATATAAAACCTGTAGACCAAGGTACTAGTTGTATACGAACTATGGTTCGTATTTAAGCTTGATGAAAACAACATTGAGAGATGTGCAAAAAACTCCTGAAATATATAGACAATTATCTATTATAGATAAGAAAATGTTTCATTCAGGGTTAACCCGCATCAGTACAAAAGTAGAAAACTGTTATTTTGTTTGTGGGAAAAAGGCCTATAAATGGTTACCTGAGAATTGGTCCGGCAGTTGTTTTTTGGGTTATCTGGTTCCAGCCATAAGACATACTGCAGAATTGCCCCTGGGTAAAATACGTAATGTGAGAAATGTCAAAAAACCTGCTAATCCAGTGGGTAAGATTGAAGCAAGCTGGAAGGATCATTCGGCTGTGAAGGACAAAGAAAAGTTGACCCATATGGACTTGAGTGACAGTGTTATATCCTGGGCTGGGATATTCCCAGCCCAGTCAAATCGATTTGGGAACTGAGGAAATTGTCAAAACTCCTCGAAGTAATGAGCAATGCGACTTTTTCCGCTCTTGAACTTGTGACTGATGAAATGAATGCAATGAGAACAGTTGTATTACAGAACCGAATGGCTCTCGACTTCACCCTAGCGGCGAGAGGTGGTATTATCAAAGAAGAATGCTGTGCGTATATCTGTCAGACAACCAACATGAAATCAATGATCACCTGGAGGTAATACAGCAGGTGTCAGCAATGGCAGAACCAGGCCCAAACCCACTGACGAACTTTTTCCAGAATCTATTTGGGGGTTGGGGGCCGGACCTTATGAATATTTTGGTAGCAGGTTGTGTAGTACTGCTCATAATTGGAGCATGCGTCTGCTGCATACCCTGTGTGAAAAAATTAGTTAAAGACTTAGTTGACATATCAGTAACTGAAACTATGTACCAAGACATGGAATTGAATTTGTTGATACCAAGTGAAAGCCTATCTGAAATATAAAACAAATGACTTACTTAGCTGAAAGCCCTTGAAAGGAAAAGGCTAAGAAATGAAATGATACTGTTTATGTTTCAAATAGAATGAAATGCATTAACAGGAGGGAGAATGTTAGAAAAATATATATATTCACATATGTGCTGCCTAGAAAATATATATTTACATACATGCTGCTTAGAAAAATATATATTTACATATATACTGCTTAGGAAAATGTGTATTCAAACATTCAGATATATATAGAGAAATGTGTGCTTTAGACAGGAATAAAGGTGCTCAAATCTATATAGGGAACAAAGGTTGAAAAATAGCATGAAATGTAATGCATTTAATTCTGCTCTACTAGAATAATAGTAGAAATAAACTCGCATATTATTGCTTGAAGCATAAGCTGCAGTGTAATCAGAAATTTGGCCTTGGCAGTGTTCAAGCACAGCCTGACTCATGTCTGTCAGTAAAGATTATTTTGCAAAGTTAGAAAATAATGAATCTGTCTGCATGTGTATCTTTTCCTGCTTCCACCAGAAGAATAGCCTTGTGCGCACTATCAGAGATAGTGTCCAGCTGGTAAGCAAGAGAAGGAACAAAGAAAAGCATTAAAGAAGACATGCACCCATTGTATTCGAACTAATCTAAGAGCCTTGAATTGGCTACGTCCTCGGAAGGACATTGTGACTGACCAGGTGCTTGCAAGGCTGTAACATTCTCATGGGAAAAAGATTTTTTGAAAAACACCATCTCAGCACTTTTTCATAAGTTACTATGATGTAAAGACCCTGTCACTGACCACGTCAGTGAGGTGGGCAAAAGCTGATAATAAACTGTATAAAATGTCGTATGTTACACCAATAAAGCAGTCAAAATTCTGTACAAGTTTGTGTATGGTTTTTTGCCTCCTAATGTACATTAGAGTATTAGAGTTTTAGATGCTTGAGCTTTCCTGCATTACTGTTTGTTATTGACTGTCATTATTTTTTAATGCCAGATGAATTTTACAGTCTGACTTCAACAAATTTATTTAACATTACACAAATAGGAAGGCTTAATAATCAGGAATGTTGTTATTTGAGCTTTCAGCATCCAACAGTGCTACCTTAATATTATGTGAAATGGAATTTGTTGTGTTGGGATATCCATGATGTGAACTCTGTCAAAAAAGGTACTATGCAGGTACCAAAAGTTTTAGCCAGTATGTGAAAACTGGTTGAATGGTGCATTCTGTTTGTTGCAAAGGGAGGCATACACTGGATCCATCTAGAATAGCATTAATTTACTAGCACATTACTGAAACCAATTACTTTACCCTTGATTTTAAACATAAGTCTTGGTGAAGGTAGAATGTCAGGTCCAGGACTTCTTTAATGAATTAACAAATGATAGACTAAAAGCCCTTTCGCTCTACTCAGTTTCATACAGACTCCTCAGAAGTGACCTCTGTCTGGCATACAAGGTGATCACAGACTCTACCTTGATGGGACTGCTGCATATCCACAAATCAAGATCCACACGAGTAACCTGCACAATCGGCCTGAACCTGGTCTATGACATCAGCAAGACGGCGGGACAGATTTGTGTCCCAGAGGCTCCCCATCTATGAAATAGACTCCCTCTCCACATCAAGCAGAGTACCTCTTTATCCTTTTTAAGCACAGCCTGGATAACTGGATGGGAAACAGAAAATATACCTCTGGGATTCCACCTGTGTCCCTGCTGGACAGGCGCATCAGGTGCTGATTTGTCTAAACATAGGCTAAACTCTTGGCCAGGCTTATAAGGGCCTCAAAGCCAATAGCCTAGTAACCTCCTATGATCCTATGATCCAATGAAAATTCAGCAATGTCTGCATCTCCCTCAAGGTGGAATGCCTAAAATGATTCACAGCACTTAGGCAACTACAAGATCATAATTAGATCTGGGGTGGTGTGGCATCTTAAGAACCTCAGCTATATCCATAATCCTACTGCTATAGTAACAACTAACTAGCATTATGTCCTGTGCCACCCTTGTGATTGTTATATCTGCATATGCTACACCAGTGACTAAGATATTTGTTGGATGTTTTGCAGGTAAGTTTGACATTGAAGGTACAGACTTGCAGTACAGATGGCTCTTAGTCACAGCAGGTGTGGGTACTGGTGCACCTGTGGTGTTAGTATTTTGGATACATGGCTTAAGTAAACTAGTAGGATACCTCGCAGGCCTAGGAGCTTAGGCAAGGATTTCTGTATGACCTCAGCATATGTAGGTGGAATGATGTCATGCTGTGGTAAAGTAGTGGTGCTGTATTGTTTACTGACTGTAGGTTTGTTGGAGAAACTTACCTCCAATATAAATAAATCAGTTCATCTGTTGCAGGTGGAACCCCTATGTGTTAGAAGAAGTGGGTTGTCAGTGACATGAGGCAGTTACTACACGGCCTCAAGAAATCAAGTGGTAATCGGCAGTCTATGGATAAGCTGAGACTCACTGGTGACAGGTAGTGTTCTGGTTCAGTCAAGGATGCAGATCACAGCTAACTTCATGTACCTACAACTATATATCTAAAATAATAAGAAAACAGTGATGGCTGAGGATGTGGAAGATAATGACCATCTTAATTATAATAATTACCTTGATTGTCCATATGCAATGGCAATTGAAGCATGTTGATTGGCCCATGCATTTATTGAGATGCATTTTGATTGGACATTAGGCTTTTAAATTCTGATTTTTATCTCATGAATTTTACGATCTGAAGAAGGCATTTTTGCCGAAAGCTCTTATTGGATTTCATTTTATTAAGTTTATTAAAGAGAAGATTTTAACAGTTATCGTTCCGTGGTGGTTACCGAAGTTTTTCAGTATTTGTTTTTTTTTGTTCGGTACCTTTGGCAGCTCTACATTATTGATTTTTATTTATCTTAATTATAATAATTAGTGGATTTTAATTTTTCATTACATTTTGGCTAAGGATAATTATAAATGCCAACAAGCATATCTAAATACTCAGTATCTGAGTCTTTGGAACACAATGAGATGGTAAATAAAATTAATTATTTTAAAGGGAGTGTCATTCAAAAATGGTGTGTTCATGCTTAACAAAGCCCAGTAAAAAAGGACTGGTAGGGAATTCTGTGGTCAATGGACAATTGGAGAACCACTGAGTTTAAGGACACAACAGGAAAAGGGTAGGAAGGCGGCAATATTTTTCTAACACAGCAGTCTGTTCTGTGGCAGATGCTGTTCTGAGAACTTTCTCAGAAAATACTAACCATTATCTCTTTCTTTAAAAAAGCATATTAGCTTAGGGACATAAAAGGAACAGCATGTGAGGGTGGTAACTTTTTCCCAACACATTAGTCTGCTTTATGACCAAGGCTGTTCTGAGAACTTTCTCATGATATCCAAAACATTCTATTTTCCTTTAATCCCAGACATATTACTTTCCCTTAAATAAAATTGCTAGTTTCTAGCACCTCCCTCAGTTCATAGATAATAACTATCTTTTTCTCCCTATAACTCATCAAGAAGCACAACTTTGTTTTCTCAACTTGTAGAACTTTTAATACGCAAGGAAAATTGGACTTTATCATATTGCAATATAAATATCTACTGCAATCAAACACTTAAAAATATAAAGAACATAATCCATGAAATTTGCCTTTCCACACATTATTCTATTTGACTGCAGTTTATTCGAACATAGCATGTCAGTGCATTATTAGGAATCACTGCCAGTGTTGTGAGCATGTCAGTGCCGCATTAGGAATCACAACCTGTGTTGATCATGTTAGTGCAGTGTTAGGAATCACTACCAGTGTGATGAGCATGTCAGTGCAGTGTTAGGAATCACTACCAGTGTGGTTTGTATTTCAGCCCTGTCAGTGATTCGCTGTGTGTAGTCTATAGTCTTATTATTTCCAGTGCTAGATCACAGAGTCAATAAATTTAAGTAATTGGGCATGGGGGTGAAGCGCCTCATGTAAATACCCATTTCTCTTTATTTCCTATTGTTTAGGTTGACAGCATTGTTTGATTAGCTGTTTTGCTTATAAATCACTGCTAGCATGGTACACATATTGCTCCCTGTTATGTTTCACTACATATGATCCTTTTGTTTTTCCCATGGTTTTCTAATTAAGACAGTGCATTTATATGTACTGGGAATATGGGGAGAGAATGATACACCTCAAGTATTTTTTCTGTGATTTAACTGTTTTTTTTCTGTTGGTATGTAATAATTATTTCAATGCATAATCAATAGGAAAGGTTACATTGAGTTGTGCATTTATTGGGTCTATGCTTAATCATCGAAGGTTCAGCTCATTGAACCTCTGATGATCGGACATTACCCATCGACTGTTCATTCATCAAAGGTTCACTTCAGCGAATATGTGAGATGGGGAAAGTAATTAGTTGGCCAACATTTCCCCATCTCACACACCACATTATTTCAAACTCTTACCTCCCAACTATATATACCAACTCCGACATCAAACTACAATGGGAAAAAGGGCAAATTTCCTCATGCTGGCTAACTACTTCCATGCCCTTTTACCCATTGCAGTGCAGTCTCAAAGTTGGTTTATATAGTTAGGGGGGGTGTGGTGGGCAATGCCCCTCACATTGGAAGTTGTGGGACGATGCAGCCCCTCACCTGGGTGGGTTTGAAATAGTGCAATGCATGTGATGAGAAATTATTGGCCAAATAGTTACTTTCCCCATCTCACACATTCATAGAAGTGAACGTTCGATGAATGAACATTTGCTGTTTTGTGTTTGATCATTGGAGGTTCGATGAACTGAACATTCAATAATTAAACATAGCCCATATTTATTTTGTCTTAGCAAATGGCTTTTCAAAAACATTGCAGTTTTATAATTTTACAGTTTTATCTTTCAGTAACTTAATATATTCTTACACATATATAGAAACACAGACACACAGACAAATGCTTAAGCAAATTATGTGCTATGTCATGTTATGGTATAGTACTGTCATGTTCTGAATAACCCCATTCTCAGCAACATATGTAATGTTATCTCATTTGCAAATTTTGAACAATTCTAGTGTTTTTTTTTTTTTAAGTTTTGGTGCTGTCTTACCCAATATTTCACTCGGGTAAATCTACTAATTGTAGCTTCAATCTGCTACGTCTGTTTTTGTGAATGTGGATCCTCATTTGTAAACATGATAAAAGCTGCATTCAGAGCTGATATGACTTTCTGTTTGTTATCACTGCCATGCTAGAATTTAAGGGTGGTATTCATAGTTGCCTGCTGTATACAAGTATAAGGTGAATGTGCAAACAATGGTGCTTTAACGCTATGTAAATATGTAACTCCAAATGGGCAGCACTGGTTTTAGTAGATCTCAGGCCTGCAAAAGAATGCCCAGTTAGATTTTATAGATCTTAATTTGTGTAAACTAAGCTATGAAGGATTTAAACATGTGTGAATCAGGAAACAGGCATAATGTGCTACATATTCTAAACAAGTTCATAATTTTACAAATGCGTTTGCATGTTTTGACAGTTTGCAGTGATTGCAAAGATGCAATACTACACAAGCACTTTCCATGCATGTATCCTTAACTGGAAACCTTGTTTTGGCTTTTGTAAGTTAGGCAATGGGTAGGATAGAACAGTTACAAAAATGAGAGAGTCTAATCAAGAAATACAACAAAAGGAAGGAATTTAGAGAGTTGGGTTGGAGGAGGTGGAAGATTATGTGTAATTTTGGGGGGGGATATACCACTGTTTTACACACACACACACACACACACACACACACTATATATATATATATATATATATATATATATATATATATATATATATATATATATATATATATATATATATATATATATATATATATATATATATATATATATATATATATATATATATATATATATATATATATATAGGGATGCACTTTAAATCCTCGAAATACTGAAATATAGAAATTCAGTATTTTGAAGCTATAAAGTCGAAATTTTAAAACCACAAAATCTCAGAACCACGAAATTCAAAATCTCGCACACCAGAGATTTTGAATTCCACGCTTTTATTCCACACACACACACACACACACACACACACACACACACACACACACACACACACACACACACACACACACACACACACACACACACACACCATCCTCCCCACACTCAGACATAAGCTCTATGCAATATAAAAGCAGGAGGGCAAGCCCTCCTGCACCCCCCCATGAGGGGGCTGTGCCCCCCACACCCCCTTACTTAATTATTCTCACTCCGAGGTTGCACTACATACAAACACACACAAAACACCACCACCACACAAGCTACATTCTCCTCGCACACACACATGACAGCAACAAAACACACTGACACACCACAGCCACTACCCAAAACCCTTAATACACACACACACACACACACACACACACACACACACACACACACACACAGTTACCTGAATCAATAATCATAGCGAAACCTCAGAAGCGCAAAATTCAAAACCGCCGGTATTCGAGGTTTTGAATTTCGTGCTTCTGAACTTTCGCTTTTCTCAGGATTCCACTTTATGGGCTCGAAATACTGAATTTCGACATTTCAGTATTTCAAGCTTCTAAAGTGACTCCATATATATATATATATATATATATATATATATATATATATATATATATATATATAAAGATGGGGAAGGAATAAGAGCAGATTTGGTAAGTGTGAGAGGGCTATGGACGAGTTAAGGGTATTGATATTAACATAAAAGACATTCAGTGATGAACCAGCTGCCACCAGCATACAAGGAACCTGACCAGAACACCAAGAAAGTAGTCAGTATAAATTTAGTAATGTTTCATCCAGGCTTATCACTAGGACTGGAAAGACCCCTTTGCTGAGGGAGTTGGGATCTTCCATGCCTCTGTGGTCAGAGCTGACCAGTAGAGTGAGTCTTCATCCCACTTAATGAGACTTTGGCATGGGTCCCTCCACCTCTCCATTGCAGCCTCCATCAGGTCCTGAAGTTCAGGATGGCAGCTTTTCAGGCTGCCATACTATAGGGTGCTCACTGTGGTGGAGTCCCCACTCCCACCCTGTTGATGCAAGCCATGGATGGGCAGGGAATGTTGATCTCTACCTCACTGAACTGGACTGCAGTCAAGATGCTCAGCCTATATAGAATCTGCAGGAGATAAAAAGGAGACAGTAAAATAACTAATAAGTATTTCATTGCAAATGTCTTTATTTCACACAGAATAAGGAGAACAGTGATATTTTAATTCATAACATTTAAAATGGAACTAGTTAAATACATGATGGCAATTATCATAACAATACATTGTGATATGTATAATCTCACTCAAAGATCTGTTTACACTACATCATTTGATTTTTGTGCAATACTAGATTTCCCTAATTGTGACTGAAGAATTATATGCAACTCTGGAATATATACTTGACATAATTACATATATTTTATATTCTCAGTGACAACTTGGCAGCGCTTTATTTCATATGTTTGTAATATGCCACTGCAATAATCATTATTGCAGAAATTATTTGCTTTCTTTATGAGGCGATGTTTACAATGTAGAAGTTGAAGGTGGCAGCTTCATTCAATGTGGTGTGAACACCGGTAATTTAAGAAACCTCTAAGGTTTACACACTGGCAGAGCAAAGCGTCACTTGTTTGCTGGCACTGGCCATTCCAGGGCATGTGAATCTTAGTATTTTAAATGTGTACATAAAACTGTGAAGTGCTTCTTCATCAGGTACTCTATGAACATCAGCTGTAGCACCATCTCAGCACATAACATGTGGCAGGTGTGGATACTGTAAATCTAATGCTAAATCATATGCTTGTGTAAAGTGACATTAGCCACATAATTTTATCTTTTCTAACAGGTTCAGCACCAGAAACACTAACATACCATAGTGCACCACATTAGGCTGATGCAGACAGCAAAATGTGTGTAAATGATGACATTATCACTCTCAGACTCGTGGCATAACCTCAGAATTGTGACACACAATTGCAAAGTGTACTGGTATAGCGTTCTACCTCACAGCAGGTAGATAACTCTAGTCAGTGACACAGATTGACATACTGGACATAATAGCAAAATGGCAATACCAGAACAGGGCACCATGCAGCTGAACCCCTAGTGCACAAACTGAACTTCTGGGAGAAGACACTACCAGGTATGATGTCCCATTACCCACTGTGACCCCTGGACACAGAGGTCAGGTGAAGTCATATTTCACAGTTAACTCTGGGGACATGTAATACCTTGTTGGGCTAGCAGCAGCTATAATGTGATGGAGTTCTGTCCAGGCTCCTGCCACTGATAGTTAGAAATTGTTAGATTGCTACATGGTATACATAAGGAAATTTACTAGTAAATGGGAATGCTGGACATCAGAGATAATGGTGTGATGATCCTTGTGTGCAGTATATTTGCACACTCTGACTCCATGTCAACTTCTGTCTGCACACTAATAATGATGACCCGCATTAGCGACACTGCTGGATGTGACCCAGAAATGTCTATATTTGTATTGGAAGAGCAGGTGAGATACCACATGAATACCAGTCAAGTGCTACAGGCATTCATGTGGATTTTCCAAAGAAAATGTCTGTTAGGCCTCATAAGACAACCACATCTTGCATGCAATCGCAGGCTCATATAGAAGGAGCCTTGACTTTTCCAGACAATGGTTATGGGCTTTGAGCAGAACCAACAGTCACTCAATGACTATCCATGTCAGGGAGAGTATGTTATTATACCTCTGCTCAGCAGCTCCTTGCTGTTTAAGGACAGGTGTCATTAGCAAAGGTTAGAGAGGGTAGCCAGCATCATCTGGGAAACATAACAGGAAGGGACACATAAGGAAGAGGATATTAGTCACTCTTACCTATCTCAGTTTAAAGATACAGACATAACTATGTGTAAGAGTAGTATAATAGACTGTGCATAACAATGAGGTGGCCATGAGGAATTGTACCTTGCAGAAGGTGGCAGTACAGTGAACTAGTATGCCATATGAAGGACTCATGAGTACTGCCTGGATGTTGGTCTGAAACATTGGTAAAACACCAATATATCACACACTACCTGGCAATTGATGGAATGGTAACCCTTCCTGTTACATTACCTATGTTACAGTACCTAAACTATGATCGCAATGGGACCATTATAGCCACATGGGTACAATCTGCCAAGCAAAGCACCTCAGGAAAGTTTACCATTTTGGAAAAGTCATTCATAGTACCAGCCCCATACTACTGTGACACTGGGAAATGGATACGTCCATCTACATAGGCCAACGGTATATCAAGGAAATGTTGCAGTATCCTGAAGGCAGAAGCCTTTGAAATATCTGATGTGCCCCCATCTGTCTCTGAAATATTCCCATGGCATGTAAAGTGAGGATTATACATGCTTTAGCATCAGCAAGGATAGGAAGGCCAGGCATTCCAGCAGGTCCAGTTTGTAGACTGTACAAGTTCACCAATACCCTGCAGTTCTCCCTGTCAGCTTTAAATCTGTCCTGTGATTCCTCATTCTCCTGTGTTGACAAGTTCTGTTGAGTGCTTCATGTTTTAGTAGCTACTCAAAGCTCAAAACAGTAAGGCTTGCGCCAAAACTGAGCATCATCTTTGTCATTTGCAATCTGACTGAAAAAGGTGCAGATTTACTTTTTATAAGTCTGCATGATGAAGTTGTGTACCAAAAACTAACTATGAGTCACAAAAGAGTGGAAGATAGCCTCACTTAAATAATTAAGTCACATCATTTACACACATCTCATTTACATGTCATTATTCAGTTATTTGCATATTACCTTCTTGGGAAGCTTCTAACTGCTGTACATAAGCGTAGCTAAGGTCACTTAATCACAACTGACTTGCACTTGTATTTAGCAAGAGCACATACCTGCTTTAGACTATAATATGATACCATGCATGTATTTTCAACTGGGGTGTACTTTTCTAATCCCACTTTTTTAACTGTAATGACTGTGAAGATCCCCACAAATCATCTGCTTCTGCCATTTTTGACTTTTCATTTATCTTTGCTTTAAATTTCATATTTTTTTAGGTGTCATTGTAATTACATAACTAATGTAAAACAGCATGTCAACTAAAACAGCACATTTGAAAGTACAACTGAAATCATTGTACAAAAATAGTTGCCTTTCCAAAAAGCAAATTGCATGTCATAGATAATGTATAGCTTTATAATGTCCCAGTGCATAAACCCCTTCCTAAGATAGAACACACATACTTACCAGCAACCACTGGAGAACAATTACAATCCTCTGCTGATCGTGAAAATTTATTTTAGTTTGTCCCTGTCTGCACTTCAGTCATATTGCCCTTTTGCCCAGATGATTTTTATTGTAATATTATATTTCAACTGATAGCTTTACATTATGAGTCCCAGTGCATGCTTACCAGCAGAAACCTGTATTGTTATATTACTATATTGTTCTTATAGTTCTAAGTAAATTATCTTCCTGACCAATGTTATTAGCCTGGGCTAGCAATGAGTTTGCGTATGTTAATATGTATGCAGCTGTACTTCATTTATACATTGATTCCTAGTAATAAACAATGTTTATATCTGTGTTAGTTCCCTTCTTGTTGAATGCAATATTTGTTTAGAATAATTGTAAAACAAAATCTGAAGATAAAACAAGCAATCTTAAATCGGGTGGAACTAAAGAGCTGCTTGTTGTCATTGGGAATATATATCATGGTAAAGCTTCCACAGCTGAAACTCAAACCTTTATACAACAGAAGTGAGAAAACGTATAAAATAGTAGCACAAAGTAGTAGATGGGCTGTGAAGATTAACACTTTCAATTCTCTAGCACATCCATATGCGGGTGTACATATGAGTCACCGATACTTTCTTTGCAATACACTCATACATGCCCAAATATGCACACAGAAATACACTCTCACATGTCTGTGTGTGCACAAGTGTATCAGTGTATGTATGTATGTCTATGTGTGTGTGTGTGTGTGTGTGTGTGTGTATATATATATATATATATATATATATATATATATATATATATATATATATATATATATATACATACTGCGTGTGTATGTGTTATTTATATATATATATATATATATATATATATATACGCATACATGCACACATTACATTTAAATAAATATCTTCCATCTTGCATTGTACAACTTGTTCATGTTTGTTTGTGTCTTTCGGCTTTTCCCGGTTAGGGGTCGCCACAGTGGAACTCCGGTCCGCTAATAATTGGCAGTAGATTTTTACATACCGGCTTGCCAGGCCTGACGCACAACCTTCAATGAAAGTACGCCCATTCATGCATGTCTCCACGGAGAAGACGCTCTAGCTGAGAATCGAACCGGACAGCGTCTTACTGTGAGGCAACAATGCTACTGCAGCACCACCACTTATATATATATATATATATATATATATATATATATATATATATATATATATATATATATATATATATATATATATATATATATATATATATATATATATATATATATATATATATATACGCATACATGCACACATTACATTTAAATAAATATCTTCCATCTTGCATTGTACAACTTGTTCATGTATTGTGTTTAAATAGGATGGTGAATAAATCAGATTGTCCTTAAAGGAAACCAGAAGTAATTTGTAGAACTTTTAATTTATTTGACTGTAGTGAGATGTTGCCATCTGACAAAAAAATTGGACTATTTCATTTAAATTAGCATTTTCTTTAACAGGACTATACATTCTACTGTAATTGTTTTTGTTTAAGTATGCATGGCTTTCCTCATTCAGTCTGCATTCTTCTAGGAAGACAGCAAGATCTGGATAGTACTTTATCACCCTAATAGACTTTGCAATAATAAGCGCTGTTGTAATTCAGACTATTTAAATTTATTAGTATGCAGATGTTATAGAGTGGTCTTCACTTATGGAAATATATTATACACAGAAAATGACATATGAACTGTACTGTAATTGCAGTGGAGAAGTAAATTATGTAAATATGCCAGCATTTCACATATTAGAAAAATGACTTCTTGATGGCTTCTAAAACGTGTTTACATTTTAATTGTTTGCCTTCTCCAGACTCCTAATAAGAATTCCTGCAAACAATCCTTCTCATTTAATGATATGCAGGCTAATAGCTCTGTTATGAATTGCAATTATGCATGGTAACATTATATGTATAATGACAGAATTTATAGAATATCTTTTTGATGCAGCAATGGTACTTCCCTTTTACAAATGCTCAGCTATCCTCAGCAACTATGTTTTTGCATGCATTCTGTGAAATTAACTTTTGCATGCTTGAGTAATGGAGAGACTATATATCTCTTTCCTACCACATCTGTGCTTGTTTTCCTAATGATTTGCAAGTGAATGTTTTATAAATATGTCAAGTTTGAGTCTGAAAAATCTTAGCGCTGTTTGGAGAAGCAAATGAAAAAAAAACACTAATGGTATGCCCCTTGTGTTTATTTGTAAATAGTGAATGAGAAACTTTAAAACATTAATAGTAACATTTTAGTTTGCAAGTGGTACGGTTAACCAATGATGGTTATATAATTATTTTTGCCCTGTGTGCTATGGTGTCATTGTTTAAAACATTTGAATATGAAGCACTTTTGGCCTCTTCTGACAGTTCATCATTCTTTTAAATCATATAATTTAACCGTTAGATTCAAACAAACAACTACAGAAACATGACAGAGAAGGTAATGTTTTAAACCAATGGCAGTACTTATTGTAAAAACCATATCTCATTCCTGCTGCATTATAGCAAAAGTAATAATATATTAACAAGAGATTCCTAATGCGATACTAGGACCAAGATGCTTATACTCTCATGTGCGGGTATGTGGCTCATATGTGACTGTGAAGCCTTTGTTGATATAACAGTATGTATTTTCAGTCATGTGTTACTCACTGACCTTCATACTTCTACTGGTCTCTTTGTATGTTGATTAAAACAGTTCTATAATTGTTGCTGCTAACACTTTAAGCAGAGGAGAGTTTTGTTATTGTGCAGCTGACAAAATGTTATTAGCAGATCACTGATTATGTTTTAACCCACTATAAATTAACTACATACATGGCCATTCTCGATGTGAATGCGTGTAACTGCCTCATATTTACACTTGCAGTCACTGTACCAAGTGAAACTTTAGCTGACTGTGGTCAATGCAGAAAAGATTTCTAAAAGTCTACTACTGATTACTACAAATAAGTAAATGCATAATGTTTGCTCAGAGTCTGCCATGAAAGGGAGAAAATATCTAGCATGGTCTTTTGTTGCTAAAAGGTTCCAGCTAACCATGTGCCCAAGTACAATGAGACTCTTCCATGATTGAATTAAAATAACTATACCTCACTTTAAGATATTTAATGGCATTGTTTGGTATTGGCTAAGGTCTCTCATACTGCATCTAAATATCATATCAGGCAATTTACTTTCTCTCTCACAAAATTTGATGGATATTTGTAGACTGTAACAATCTGTGGTCAAAAAAGGATGGAACACATAATTGAAGCAAATACTCTAAAATAATTTAGTTTTGAGCATTTGTCTTTCTAGACACAGACATTATAATCTTAGTAGACTATAGGAAGCCAATAGTGCAAGACTACAGAATTATTAATTATACCACAGGCATGAATGGGCTTTCTCAGAGAAATGCAATAAAACCTTATTCATTATTTAACACCAAGGGAAAAAAAACAGCGTAAGATGAGCTGCATTAGTTTCAAATGTATAGAGTCATAGGATAACTGGGAAATGTCCACCACACCTAAGCAGATTAGTTATTTACCTATTCGGTAACCAGGTAAGTAGGTAGGTCCAAGAGCGCTTTCCAGCTACAGCAGTTACAACAGAATTCAAGGTAAACAATTACTGAAATTAAATGACAAGACATAATAAACAGTGGTGATAAAACATAAATGCAACACAGCTATACATTCAGACTATTTAAGATTTAAACCTGGTATTTTTAAGGAAATAGAATTATTTGTGCAGTAAATCAGTTAACAGAAGTGTAGGTAGTGGTTCTAGTCAAATATGAAAGGTCATTTAGTAATAACATAAGATAAGTAACAGTGCTCTGAAATTAAAAGTTAAGACTGTAATACATAATGGCTATAAAAGATAAATGCAACATGATGACATTTTTATTTTTTACAGACTACAGGCTAGATTGAATATTCCTTACCAACAAATTTCTGTCAAATTAATTTAATTTCACCTCTGAATTACCAGTGTGCGTCTGTGTCAGATTCTACCACCGTGAGTGACATTTTGAAGTTGCTTCTTCAGTGGATGCCTGACAGACATCTGACACACTGACAGAGACTGAGTTCATTCCAGCATATGCTATTGTTCATCAAACACATTTCTCTCCTTTCCCATCTTATAATACACTGCGGAATAATTTGGCACTTAGCTCCAAGAATTTATACCTACACTGTCATTTGTCATCAACATATGTATTTCCTTCCAAGAATATTGCCAAGTTGTGGAACCTTTTCTATCGCTGGCATTGTGTCAGCAATCTGTGCATTGATCCCTTCAGAACTATACTACTGAAGGAGCAGTTAGCATGGACTTTTGGAGCGAGACCAAGAATGGGTACAGAAGTTGTAAACTTTTGTAGCACGATTACAGTATGAAGACTCATACTTTTCATATTTGACTTTTGCTATGGGTTTGCACTGGCTGCCTGTCATGGTCAGGTAATTATTTAACATTTTTGTTCTTATATACTAAGCTTTGCATAGCCTGTGTCATGCTCATCTGAAAGACCTTCCAGTGCCGTATGTCTTTACTAGATCCCTGAGGTTACCAGCAGAGAAGTTGCTTACTTTTTGGCTGACCTGTTTAGAAATTTCTGGTGGGCTGCCTTTTGTTTAGCTTAACCTGACTCTGGAATCATCTATCATTTTAGGAACCCTCAAAAGAAATAACAGATGTTTTAAGACCATTTGCTTACAGGCTTATTTTTAATAGGTGATACTAACATTAATCTTTATTTTTAGCACACACACACACACACACACACACACACACACACACACACACACACATATATATATATATATATATATATATATATATATATATATATATATATATATATATATATGGGATCCGTGTAGATGTTCGAAGTTTCACTTCTTCGAACCCACTTCACCGAGTCCACTTGTTCGAAGTAGTGAAACTTCGAACATTGACTTTGGTAGTCACACTACAGCGCGGAATGGGAATATTCCCTTTTCCCTGCTGTAGTGCGATCTCAGAGTTGGTATATTTAAGTAGGGGGGTATGGGGGGCACTCCCATGTGATGCAGGGGGGCTTTTCCCCTTGCAAAAACATGTTTTAGTGTTTTTGGAGAACTAGACTTCAGGGAAAGTGCACTTTCGCTGAAGTGAACTTTTGCTGAAGTGTGGATCTTCTGCTCTAGATATATATATATATATATATATATATATATATATATATATATATATATATATATATATATAGATATACACACACACACACACACACACACACACACACACACACACACACATATATATATATATATATATATATATATATATATATATATATATATATATATATATATATATATATATATATTTAAATTGGCTTTTGTACTTATGAATGCCACTATTTAAACATCAGTTTAATACAAATTGTAGTCTTTTAATCATTTTTAATAATTTACCACGTTAAATAAATAAAATAAAATAAAGTTTGCTACACTTTAGTCAGGTCCAAACAGGCATTTTAATTGGTTGAAAACGATTAGTACTTTATTAGGTAAACTTTTTCCCTGTAGTACTTTAGGTTCATTATGAGTTGATGACATCAGACATAATCACTGGAAAACTACTTTCAGTGATAATCATAAATATTTATTTGCAGGGATCTAAGGCCATATGCACCAAACCTATTTAGGTGGAGGTGTAAGCAACTTGCATATAGATATTAATATAGATATAGATATAGATATAGATACACATATACATGTACAGATCTACTTTAAGTTTTTGAAAAGCCAAAATGATGAATTTCAGAATGGTGAGACAGAAATGACTAAAGTTTACATTCATGAACATCCAGATCATCTTATGTTTTCACTGTGAAAGGAGTCAGTTGGCCAGTGTGGTGAACTTTGCCCTTTTCTCCTCTGTAGTGTGACTTCGGAGTTGGTATGTTTATTTGGGGGGGTGTGGGGGGGGTGAAGCCCGACTACTTGGGTGGGTTTTATTTGCTTCAGCTTTTTTTTTTTTTTTTTTTTTAAGTTTTGCTGGCTGATTGTTTACTTACCATGATAAAATTTATGACAATATGGATATTCATGAATGTAAACTTTTGCCATCTCCGTCTCACCATTTTGCAACTCAACATTATGGTAGTTCGTTATTCTGACATAGATCCACATATGGATATATATATATGTATAAATATATATAGATAGATACATATATGTATGCATTTACATATACATATACACTAACTCTATGGCCACACTACAGACTCTAAATGCAGTGATCACTGAAAGCATTTTTCAGAGATTACAATTTGTACTATCACCACTTATAGAATTTGCAGTTGTGTAAGTATCCGATTCCCTTTTGTTGAATAGGATATTATACTTCCATTACTTTTGTCTGCAGTGTTCTGCTTTTACCTGTTTGTCGTATATTGCATGCCATCTTTTACAGTAGTTTTATGACAGAGTATTTTTTTGTTGACAATAAGGAGATTTTGTTTTCACCATAATCAGGAAATAATTCTATCAGGTCCGGTTAATTTTCAAAGCATTATTCTCAAGACCCAAAGAAGACTTCCTGACATTGTAGTCTTCCTTCATCAGAACCATTATAAAATACAATTCTCCCCTTTAGAATGCTCAAATCTAAGTGCATTGTTCAAACGGAATGGTCCAAAGATTTCTAACCAAGAAAAGCAAAAACCATAAATCCTTCAACTATCCTAAAAGATCTACAGCCTCATTCTATACTCAGTAGCTACTAGCTGCTCGGAGGTAGCCTCTGTCTTACTTTTTGATCCATGAAAGATCCAATCCTATCCCACCTTCTTTTTCTTTACAAAAGTAGTCATTTCACAAATACCTGCACCAGTACCTAAATCTACACCAGCAAGTAAAAAGGGCTCACAGGATAGGTAGGATCCTTATGCAATGCCTTATTAGCCTGTGGAATATGTTGTCAATACAGTTCAAAGTATTGTTTCACTAGTGTTAAGGTTACTCTTGATGGTAATCATGTATATCCCTGCTTATTTTAGGAGATGAGTATTATTAAGTATTTGTAAATGGTGTCAAGAACGTTTAGGTTTGACTGCTTAAAGGAGCATATTGCTAGGCATTTTGTGGTCACTGTGATGTCATGCCTTCTATTGTTCTTGTTCCCAGTATTTTGATAGAGACAAGAATGATGATACTTTTTCTTTCACAGGATTGGTGGCATCCATCATGATCATTGTGGTAACTCCCTTCTAGCCCAGGCAACTGTGGTGCTCTCTTCTTTTGGAAAAGGCCAGCCACAATTACCACAAGCTTCCTCACTGATTGGATCTACTCACAATAACATAGGTGTTTGATTCACCCCAACATCAGTCAGCTTCAAGTGACCCCTGGATGACAGGGACTTAATTACCTTTAAGCACCTGCTTACTGAGGATGTGCGGTGGGTACTAATGGAGGCAAGAATGCTTGCTACTAGAAAGCAAAATATCAACAAATGGAAAAAGCTTTCTAGCTGGTGCCAACAGCATAATCAGCACCCATTTTGAGGTAGTTGTTCTCTCATTGTACAGCATTTATGTGAGGTACTATTATATGGCCTTTCTTACTCCTCTATTAAGGTCCATTTATCACCCATTTCAGCATGTCTGCCCATCAATCCTCCTCTTTCAATGCATTCTCACGTCAAAATGTTTCTGAAAGGGGTTTTACATATCAAGCCTTCAAGAAAACTGGTGACTCTTCCTTGGGATCTTAACTTTGTGTTAGAGCTTGCTCCTATTGGTCCAACTAACTTGGCTGACTTGAGGTTCTTAAAATTGAAAACAGTTTTACTGATTGCTCGGTCCTCTGCAAGAGGGGTATATTGAGTTACAAGCTCTTGTGGTGAGTCAGCTTTACCTCATTTTCCAAAGGGACAGTGTTTTTTTCTGAGAACTAATCCTTCATTTATGCCTAAGGTGATATCTGAGTTTACTTTAAGCCAAATTATCCATCTCCCAGTTTTCTTTCTGAACCTAAAAAATTAGGGCGAAGGGATACTCCACACCTTGGATGTTGACAGACAGCTTGGGTACTATCTTGACAGAATGACATCTTTCAGGTCTTTATATCAATTGTTCATTTTTGTGAAGGTAAGTAGAAAGCAGACTATTTACAAATGGTTGGCTAAGGCTATTAATATTTGTTACGCTCACCACAACACAACTATTCCAGGCAGGGTTGAAGCTCTCTCTACCAGACCTTAGCTTCATGTATGGCTTTTGGAAAGGGTTGGATTATAGATGTATTCTAGAAGCAGTAGCTTGGTCCTCTGTGCATACGTTTGCAAAGCTTTATAAGCTTGATTCCTTCTCTTGGTCTAGATCAGGCTGTGCTAGGATCATTTTGCAGGGGAATCTGGACTCTTCTCCTTCCACCTCCCAAAACTTGTAAGCTATGGTAATTTACCCATATAGCTTAGGCTGCAGCAGCAGTGATCAATATGAAGAACATAATGCAGTTGTGTAAGTAAACTTAGCATTACAGTATATGTTGCAATGATCACTGCTGCAGGGTATAATCATTTTTTTTCTTCTTAACATTGTCCTTTCTGCGTTCACCTCCCTGTCTTGTTGGCAGGAAAGCTCTGAAGGGCTTGGCACCCAGACATGTCTTTTGATCACCTCAGCTTGAGCTGCAGACAGTTTAGGCATGTGGAAGGTGGACTGAAGCTTTGGATGCTGGTCATCTGTTATATCCTTGCCAGGATATAACCCATATAGTTTAAGCTACTGCACTAGTGATCAATATGAAGCACATCTGCTTTGATCATTTATTAATATTTGTTTTTGAATCCGTTTAATTGAGTATATAATAAGGGTATCGTGCTTTCCATTTCTGTCACAGTATTGCAAATTGTTTGTCATTAGATGTATTCATAAAGCAGTACACACATTTACAAATTCACTGAAATTAACATATTATGTTACTTAAAAGGGACAAACGTTTTTCTGACCAATTGCTGTGTTTACTGTAGTCTATCACCATCCATGGAGGTCTCTGTGAATTATACAATCCTGATCTTACAAATAGTTTATTTTTGAATACAATAACTGAAAATGTTGCTTAAGAAATCATTCCAAACAAACCATTTTAATTTCTCTCTGATTTGTTTCATCTTCACAGTGAGCATTCCCTAGAAAGTCTGTGTTTGTCTGCCACTGCTCTGTAAATATAAGGTCTACAATTTCAGCTGTATGAGATTCACAAAAGCAAAGAGTTCTCATCTACTGCCTGGAGTGACTCCATTTGGGAGGGCATATTTTCTTAAATATAGGTTCATATGGGCTCCAAATGGAGAGATGATAAAATCAGCAAGCAAAGGAGAGTAGAATTCCTGGAAATGAATTCATCCTCAAGTCTTGGTGAATACCTTCACGAGGTGGACACAGATTTTACAAACTCTTACCAAGATGACACTGATATGTAGACTGTATTTTATATAGCATATATCTTGGACAGAAGTAGGTTAAAAAATAAAAAGACAGCCGGGTGCATAAGTCCAAGGATAAAAAAAGTGCTCAATCCTGGTAGGTGCACTAATTCCAGTACTGGAAAAAAAATGACAGTGTAGAATCCTAAAAACACAGAAACATTCCAACAATGGGGTTAGGCTAGGTTCAGGGGGAGGATCCCCCCACCTCCACCCACCACACCCATTGTAGAAGGAAGTAGTAGTCCATGAAAACTGACAGGCCAAAAAAGAGCCATAAAGATGAGACCAGACTACTAGGGACAAGAAAGAAATTATGTATTGTTACGGTTCTGCAAGAAGCCCTGAATTTCCAGACATAAGATACACAAAAATATTACGAGAGAAATTAGAGGGAAGAAAATACTTGCACAAGAAAAACTGTCAAAAGCTTCAAATGCAATGTTGTGTTCATTAATACAACAGATTCATGATGAATTACAGAAGGAATCAATGCTGTGAAAAGTACATTTGGCTAACATCAAAGACTGAAACAATATACATTTCCCAAACTTTAATCATACTTTGACTTAGGAATGGGGTCCATTACCATCATGGTATTAGAAACCCAAAAGACTATGAGAAATTAAACCAAGTGTATATGATTTCTAGCAATTTCTATGGGTGGTTGTAATACCTGCTGACAACGTTTATGTACACTGATGGAAAAAAAAAAAACATTTAGGGATGTCTGAGTGCCATTTATAACCATTCAGCATTAAAAAAAATTCTGAACTGCCTACAGCAATAATTAGTGCAACCTTCCTCTGTGATGGGTATCAAGTTCTTAGCAGAAGCCACAGTAATGTTTTGAACACTAGGAATGATTACAAAGTATCTGTTTATGCCTTTGTCAGTGTACATTCTCACTGTAGGGAATATTTTCTTCTATCTGTTGATTACATTTTTTTGTATTAGTCCATGTGAGCATAAGGCTCAGTGTTAGGGGAAGCACACTGAGAAAGCACAATAGTTTAACATATTCATTCATGCATTTGTTTTAAGATACCTGCTTTATCCTGTTCAGGTTTGGATGGTTGCTTGAACTTCTCCTGGCAGGCAACACGCATAGGCCATGAAACTATTTTTGAAGAGAACACCATTTCATCACAACAAGCACACATACAATTGCATGGACACTGTAGTCATGTTTAGATGCAGTTTAAAATATTCCTATTTAGCCTACTGTCATGTGGCTGGCAGGTATATAAAACTGGAGACCTTAGTAAAAAATCGAAACATATGCAGAGAAAACTAAATTTTATTTCATTTTATTAACAGAGCTAAACATCCCAAGTAACTTACCTTTTAGATGTAGCAAGCAAGTGATGTTACTAGACAAAAATAATGCATGCAGACATTGGGAAAACATGCAGACTTACTCAGCCAGCATCCAGAAATTAGAAGTGAAGCCCAAATTCTGAGAAGCAATATTACTAACAAATATTCTTGTAACAACATGTAACTATCTAGGGAATTAATCTGTAGCAACATGCAATTACCTAGGGAACTTGAGTGAATCTGTAACAACATTTATTTATTTATTTATTGGCATTTGATTACCAGGATAGTCCACTGGGCAGTAAGAGCCCATTTTCAGTGGAGGCCCAGAGAGAAAACTTTTAAGTACATGCAACAATCTTCAATTAAAATAAATTGTATGGTCAAGTTAGTTTCTAGATGTTCAACTTACGTACGATTGTGCATACATGCATACATACGTACAAAACTCACACAGATGAATAATAAACAACATGAGAAATTAACATGATACATTAGTGTCTGGATATTAATAATTGTTCTGAAGTAGAAGTAGAGATAACAGGGAAGTAAACTCCAAACAGTATATGCAGATAAAAGTCAGTGTGTAATGGACCTGAGGGATAAAATAGTCAGGAATATAGTAACAATTATAGGCAACAGAGTAGAAAGTAAAGAGTGTGAGAGGAGCTAAGGCAGTAGAAGACGTCAGGACTTAAAGGAGGGAGGTGTAGAGCAGTTACAGTGCAGAATGGAAGAGAGGTAGCTGTGTAAGGAAGTTTTAAATGGTACAACATTATGGTTGGTTTTGTTATAGCAACAGAGTTCCAGATCCTGGCTACAGAATAAGAGCATAGGAGTTGAACTGCTGGTATGTTTGGTTTGTGAATTTGTAGAAGATATTGGTTTTCAGATCTAAGTGATCTTTTGATAGGTAGTTGCTGCATAGTGAGGCAAGGGCAGGACATGCTGAAGGTCTGTGTACTATTTTGTGCGCTAGTGTTTATTGTATGTAGGAGAGCTAGTGTGGTAGTTTGATCCAATTAAGAGAGTATAATGCTGTACAGTGGTGGGTAGAGTAAGAGGCATTAGCAGTGAATCTAGTGATTTTGGAGTAACAGATTTCTAGTTTTTATTTCAGAGTAGAGAGTAGGTTGGTGAGTATAGGAGCACCGTAAGTTAGAAAAGGTAGTAGATAAGTGATGGGAAGGGAATTTTTTACTAGTAGGACTAAGAAAGTGTTTGTGCCTATTACAGCAAGCCTAGTGTTTGGTGAGGTTTTTCAATGTTGTGTTGAACATGTAGATCGAATTTTAGGTGTTCATCTATTATAAACCCTAGTATTTTAGTGTGGGTGACTAGTTCATTTAGAGTTTTGTTGTGAGAGAGTATAGAGAATTGGTCTTTGATTAAGAGCTATTTTTCTTAGGGGTAAAGACAAGTAGCTTGGTTTAGTTAGGACTGAGTAGCAAGTGATTTTTGATAAACTATTTTTCAATGGAAGAGAATGCTAGTTGAGTAATATGTTGGAGCTTCGGAATGGATTCAGTAGAGCAAATGATAGTTGAATCATCTGCATATTGAATAAGTGAGCCATGGATGAGTGATAAGTGTAAATCATTGATGAAGATGCGGAATAGTAGGGGCCTCGGTATAGACCCATGGGGAACAACAGTAGAGTTGGGGAGATAACAAGAAATGGAGGAAATCCATCTAACTGCTTGTTGCCTGTTAGATAGCTTGTGAACCAATTAAGTGAATGGGGAGGACAGTCTAGTTTGTGAGAGTCAATTTAGATGATGAAAAATGGTATTGAATCTTTTGAAAGGTCTAGTAATCTGGATGAGACAAATTTACCAGAGTCCCTAGCCTTCTTGATTATGTCTATGAAAGAGATTAAGGCAGTCATTGTGCTGTGATGTGGTCTGAAGCCATGTTGGTAGGTAAAATAATTTGATTATTGATGAGAAAGTCAAGAGGATGAATCTGAATGCCTTTTTCAAGAATCTTACAGATAGGGGAAAGAATAGCAACAGAACAGTAAATGGAGAAATCTGTGGGGTCAACACCTTTATGGAGGGGTAAAATAAATGTAATTTTCTAGGTTTTTGTGATATAAGATTCAAGGATGGATCTATTTATGAGAATGCTGATGGGATAAGTGATTGCATCAGCAGCTAGTCTAAGGTATTCATTGGCAGATCAACTGCTGCATTACAGCAAGGTTTGAGTTTGAGGAGTAGTCGTTTTATGGTGGCAGTGGGAATGCGTTTTAAGGAGAGAGAGGATAATAGAATTGTGGAAATGTCAGTAGAGTTGAAATAAGCTGAAGATAGAGAGGTATGGGAGAGGTGAGATGCATGTGATGAGCCTGTAGTAGTGGAGTTTGGATCAATGAGGTGTTGGGTGAAGTTGGTTGTGATGTTAGATATAGTGTTGATAAAATGGGTGTTAAATAGATTGGCTTTATCTGGATGATGTTTGCTAGGAAATGGAGTAGGCTTGGCTTTTGTGCCAGGGTTTAGAAGTGAGGAAATGGCTATTCAGAAGTTTTGGGGGTTATACCTGTTATTGGTCTGAAATTTTAGGTAGCATTCTTTTTAGTCTTTGGTCATTTGTTTTTTAACATGGTTGTGGAGCTGCCTGTAGTTTTGTGGGGTGGCTGGATTTTTTTTTTTGCCATTGTTTCCAGAAATTCCCTCTGTTTTACATTAATTGCTTTGTTGATTTTGTAAGCTAAGGGGCATAACTAAATTTTATTCATTTCATATAAGGAGAACAAGTTTATGTTGGGCTTCTAAAAACTAGCTATTAAAGAGGTTTACTGCTTCATCTAGAGGAATGTTTTATAGGATTTTCCAATTCATGTGTTTTAGTAGGTTAATGAAGTATTGAGGGTCAAAGTTAGCTAAATTCTGTGTTTGTTTATAGAGATTTCCTTTTTGAAGGGAGGGTGATGTTTTAAGAGCAAACACTGGGAGATGATCGCTTAGAGTATTTGGGATGAAGCCAGCTGAGGAGATTTTGTTTGAGTCACTGTCACTGATCAATATCCAATCTAGGATGGAGCCTTCAATGTTACCTTTATTGAATCTGGTAGGAGAAGTGATTAATAAGGTAAAGAAGAATAAGTTAATATTAGAGGAAAGAAAGTTTCCACTATGGTTATATAATTGCCTGGGGGAATGTAAAGAACTGCTATGAATGTAAAAAAAACTACTATGCATAGTTTTTTGGAATTATTTATTTTTTAGAAATGAGAGTAGAATTTCTGCAGTGGAGTATTGCAGAATAGTATTAGAGAAGGAAGTTATGTAGTAAGAACTAGGGAAGAGAGGGGTGACTACACCTCCTTTCCTGTGGTGTCTATCTAGTCTAAGGATGTTAAAACCTGAGGGGAGAAATTCAGAGCTTTTTATTAGTGGTTTGAGCCAACTTTCAGTGGCAGCAGTGATGTATGGTTGGTAATGGGATGTCCAGGCATGAAAGTCTGTGATGTTGTTTCAAATGGTTTGGAAGTTAAGTGTGACTAGCTTTAAGGATTTAAAGGAGTTGGGTTGAGCAGACAGGTAAGCTGAAATGCATCCTGGATTGGGTTGGATATCTCCACTTAGTGGAATTGTGGAGAATCTAGGTGTGTAGATAGGTGGTTGCAACTGTTTTCTGAGTCTATTGCTGTGTGTGCTGTGGGAGAAAATATGGATTGTTTTGGGTAGAATGTTTAGTCTGGCAAAGAGAAGAGGGTGCGTATGAAATAGATTGGAGGATATATTAGAGTAACAGTTAGAGTGGGAGTGAAGGAATGGAAGTGGCAGTTGCAGGTTTAGGGGAATAGTAGTAGGGTGAATTGTTGTGAGATGACCAAAAAGAAAGAGAAATAGGAATATGTGAAGGAAAAGTGAAACATAGGTAAGTGCTCTAGACATATATTTAAAGAGATAGACTATAATAATATTAGGTAGCATATTATTTTAGAGAAAGGGTAGCAATATAGTGAAATAGAGTGATATGAGAGGAGAATGTATTTGTGAGTTTTAGGGAGAGAACTAGTGTAGTATTGTATAGTTAGGGAACAAGTAGTTTAGTGAGGGCATAGACGATGGAGGGGTTAGGAAGTAAGAGGTAGAATAGGAAAGGTTGGCTGGTATGATGATGTAAGAGTGTGGTGATAGGTAAAATGCCAGGTGTGGGTGTGGCTATGAAGTATAAGTTTAGGAATACTGGGGGCAGGTGGAATTTGGGGGTGGGTAGGGAACAACGATAGCCTGAGAGAAGCAAGAGTGAATGGAGCAGGTAGAACCACAAGGTGGGCCAGGTATCCTAAACTCTAAACTACAGAACCAATCAGCTACTGCAGACCATCACGGTTCAGTGTCAGGAGTTAAACAAAGCATGGAGGTTGAGAAATTAAATGGCAGATAGAATTATTTCTATGGATATACACTAGTGTAAGTGGGTAAGGAGGGAGCCTAAACTGTAGTGACCCTGTTAGTGTGCATGCCTCTGTCACCCAGAACTAACTCTTCTGTATACAAAAAGGGGTTATGAAGCACACACTCAGTCTGGCATTACTAAGTCTCTAGATACATTTTGTTATTTTTATTGTTTTAGTTGTAATCCTGCAGTAAGGGGGAGGACATCCAGGAATCCTACTCAGTGTGGGAAGGTGCTTGCACAGGAACAGATACAGAGGCTGTAAAATAAAATCAAATCCAGAGTGGGAAGTTAGGGAGAGGGATAAGAAAAGCAGATAAACACTTACAGAAAGACAACCAATAAGTGAATGCTGAGGTGAAGTGGAGAGAGAATTACAAGAAAACAGTGTAGGTATTGTATAGCAGAGGTCAGATAAGCTGACAGAGAATTTTTAAAATAGCAAGAAAAAGTAGATCAGAACAACAAGATAAACAGTAGATCAATGTAATGCAATTCAGAAACAAAAATACCACTTGTTGGCTATTGGACTGAAGATTTAAGCATTAACAATTGCAGTATAAAAGCACAAGTCAAAAAACTAAATAACCACATAAATTAAAAATAGATAAAATTATGAGCCAAACATGCGACTATCTAGGGAACTTGAGTTAACCTGTAGCAATATGTGACTATCTAGGAAACTTCAGTTAACCTGCACCAACATCAGACTATCTAGGGAACTCGAGTTAATCTGTAACAACATGTGACAATCTAGGGAACTTGAATTAACCTGTAACAATATGCAACCATCTAGGGAACTTGCGTTAATCTGTAAAAACATGCAACATTCTAGGGAACTTGAGTACATTTTTTCTTTCAGCCTTTCTGAAATGATTTGTATACTATCTGCTTTCAAGATACACAAAATATTTAACAGGCAAACAGAGCACATTCCTTTATCTGTTTATAAAACAGAAGAAATGAGGGACTAAAATCCATATTGTTATATGTCATAATTATTAGGGTGACAAAGCTTCATAGGCTGTTTGCAAGTTAACATCTGCACACTGAACTGATGTGAGTTAAAGATGATATAAAGATTAGTGGATCATAAATTTATTTTTACCATTTCTATATGAGCACCAATTACAAAGTATTAAATAAGAGGCTGGGTCTATATCAGTTTGTCGAATGGCTATTCAGCAGATACCCATTTGTCGAACAACTATGTATTGAAGCCGCTTTTCAGCGAAGTACAGATTTTCACTAGGGCAAGCCAGTGGTAGGCCACTGTCTGGAATTTGGCCTTTTCCCCACTGTACTGCAATCTTGGAGATAGCATATTTAGTTAGGGGGGTGTTGGGGGTGTAGCTCCCCAGGTTGGCAGGTTTTAAATTTTATGTTTTTTTTTTTTGCAGTCACTCGTTGGACAGCCTCTTGTTTGCCATAGTAAAAATCTGCCATTTGCTGAAGAGAAACTTCGATAAATAGGTGCTCAATGAATGGGTATTTGCTGAATAGCCATTCAACAAACTGATAAAGACCCATAAAGGTTACCCTGCCTTTTTCCTGATTCAGGATATCTTGCTTGTTCTCCTTATTTAGAACATAGAGTTCCTGATTTTAATAAACAAACTTTTCTAGTTTCTAATAAAATTAAGTGAGGTAACATAGCAACTGCAGAAACTGAAGATGAAAGGACATTTCATTTTACACACACACACACACACACACACACATATATATATATATATATATATATATATATATATATATATATATATATATATATATATATATATATGGGTCTACTTCTCTTGGTCAAAATTTCAGTACTTCAAAATCCAGTTGTGCAAAACCAGTTGTTCGAAGTACTGAAACTTTGAAAACCGAGTACGGCAATCACAATACAGTGCGGAATGGGAATATTCCCTTTTCATTGCTGTAGTGTGATCTCGGAGTTGGTATATTTAAGTAGGTGGTGTGTGTTTTTCTTTTCTTTTTTAGTCAACCAATCCGGCGACTAGAATTCAGCGAAAGTGCACGTTCGTTGAAGTGCACTTTCGCTGAAGTGGGCATCTACTTTTCTTTTTTGAAGTAATGAAATTTCGATGAAAAAAAAGTAGAGCTATATATATATATATATTTATGTATTACATTTAGTGCAAGTAGGAGAGTGCAAAGTGATTATTCTTTTTGGTACATTTCTAAACATTGTACACATTAGAGATAATTGGACTAGCATTGAACATGACGTAAATTTGCAAGACAAATTTTCAAGAAAGGTTTCAAATATGTGTTATATATTCAAGAAGATTTAAAGCAGAATATGAATCTTAATCTTAGAATTTCATTGCCTGCCAACATTAAGAAAAAGATCTGCTGTCATGTTTCACAGCACTGCATGCATGTTTGTGTGGCATATATGTTACAGATGTTTGAAGTGAGAAACCGCTATGGAGCATTATTCTGTCATCTTCAACTTCATCTCTTTAGTCATGCACTGCAAACTTTGTGACACTAAACATATCTTTAAACCATATAATTTGGGACCTAGAAGTCTTTTATGGCTAAATTAAACAAAATAAATAAATAATAAGAAAATATAGTTCTGTTAATATTATCTTGTGTTTATCTGCTGTTACAAATCTACAATAGCACAAGGCAGTCTTGTTTCAATGGATCTTAGAGCCTTACACTGTGTAATAAATGTATTATTATTAATATTGATGCATATAATCTGTGTAATAAATGTGTTACTGTTATTTTGACACATAAAGATGTACACACAGATCAGTACACTACTAATGCCACTTAAGAAGGAAATTGTCATCCATTTTATAGACCATGAGAAAGAATTTGACAAAATTCTACCCTGAAAAGCATAGTCCTTGTTTTAAGTCTTTTATTGCCATTATGCAACAGGCAAATAAGTATCTCTAAAGTGAATTATTTAATATATTTTGATAGTTTGTTTGGATACCATCTGCTAGAACACTTCTTGTATCTGCATTGTTTAATCCACCACAGTCTGTCCATATCCTAATGTTGAATTCATTCAGAATTGTATTAGCTTTGCTCATTCTAGAGTGCAAGATAGGAAATTCTGGGATATGAAAGACATGCACACATGCACACATACACACTCCACACAAACATACTATATATATATATATATATATATATATATATATATATATATATATATATATATATATATTAGTGGTGAAGCCATAATCCAGATCTGGGCTCACAAAATCAGCATTTTAAGCTGTAGTGTTTTCAGAAATGAATAAAATACTCTTCAAAATATATTATTGAAAGAGTGTTTAATGCAGATTCGAAAAATTTGCAATAGGCAAGTCAAGCCACTTATTGCTCAGGATATGAGAACAAAGAATGAAGGGTTCATAGGTTCATAGGTTCATAGGTTTATACTAGGCTATCTGCCCTAAGGCATTTATAAGCCTAGCCTCTATTATTGTGGCTTACGCACCCTTATATGAAAAAAAAATATTAGTTTTAGTTTGTTGTGCCTCTGTCCAACCCAGAGATGATTCAGAGGGTAAACCTACGATCTCCCATCCACAGGTTCAGATTTTCTACAGTTTCCGAGAACAGAGTCAGCCAGGTGCCTCGACGGGTTCCACAGATTTATTCATTCTGAGTGATAATCTATATGATCAGCATTCCATATTTATATCTATTCCTATTTTTATATCCGTTTAAGTGGTTTCGGTGGATTGGATTGGTTTTGTGATGGATTTTGAGGTTTGGCCATTAGGGCCTCAGTAACATGGCCTTGGTCACCTCTGAGCAGACGGTATCTGAGCAGACCTAGAGTTGAGTTTCAGGTTAAGTTTCCATAGAGCTGGAGTTTTTGGAGTCCAGCATATCCTTTTGTGAGGAGTCAGGAGGCCCTCCACAGGTGAGGAACTTGCAGATGTCGGTGAATTTACAGGGGGATGGGGTCTCGATCCACATCATGATAAGGAAGAGTACAGGGGAATGATACTGAATGATGATCTGATGAAATCTTCATGATCAGGTGGATCATGTAGAAGGTCTTTCTTCATGATAGCAATGTGTGAAAGTCAAGAAAAGCCACTGTCAAATGTGGGTCCCAGGTCCCTCCACCTGATCTTCTCACGTCCCCCTGATGCCACCCATATGGTAGTAGTAGATTGTTACCTCTCGGGCGGTATAGGGTTACATTTTTTGGCTTAACTTAGGCCATGGCTCTGGCACCAGCTGCTTGTTTCGTGGCCATGGCTCTGCACCCTGTTCCTGTTCTCGTGAGTCCACTATATCGCCCATAGTGGTAGTCATCTGAGGTCCTGCAGACCCAAGGGAACCATGCCATGTAAGAATTTTTACATATTACCATCCATTTCAGGGCTAATACAATTTCATTAAGAAAGTATATAGGATTTTAGTATTGCCCATGAACATATAAATGAATTAATTAACTAAACTGATGAAGTAATGCAGTAATTAATTAATTAAACTGCATAAACAAGCATTATATCAGTCAAATCTCTGCTGTATTAAATATCTAAGAAACTGTTGGAAAAATATGTTAGAAGTACATTTATTTGAAATGATTATATTCTGGATGCCCAGATCTTCCATTGTAAGGCTTTCATACTTGAATAAATATGAAGTGACTGTTCCCAAGATGTGTATCTGTTTATTTTGAATATTACTGCAAGTTTATTTTCTGTTGTAAAAAATGCCTTACTATTTCATATAGACAAAATAGATCTTGTAAACATCTTCATTAAATTACTGCATTTAAAACAATGACATAAATATATATCCATTAGTAGAAAAGAAAACAGACCCTAGTAACATTTTCCATCATTATTTTAATGCAATACACAAATGTTTTCTTTTTAACAATTTTCCTTCATTCCATTTAGTTTCTGCCTTCCTGTAAGCCTGATTCCTACAGATTCTTGTTATTTTTGTGTATCTTGTTTTTTCCTTTTGCTAAAGATCTCCCCTCCAGTCCTTTTATCTCTGTTACCATATTCAGTAGCTCAGTTGAAGTTTTAATATATGATTTCTGCTTTCTAGCATTTTTTTTTTTTGGCAGCCACTAGCATTAAACTTAGTTAAGTCTTACTATATCTACTTATATCAGATCAATTAATGTAGCTCAAAAGAATCATTTCCTTAGGCATAAACATTTGCAAAAAAGTGCTATTAGACTTTATAGACCTTGTACAGAAAAAATTGTACTATGATATGCTTTAAAACCTCCAAAGTGATATGAAACAACTTGTTATATCGCAGCATATATTTCACAAACCCCTGAAATCTGCAGATGAATAAACACCAGGCAAATTCTGTCCTCACAGTAAAATTTAATTAGTAAGACTGAGCATTTTTGCCTATTCAGAATGCAGGTTTCTTAACAATGAATAAATGCAGCAAGACATTCATGCTATATAGTGAACAATTACATGAGATGACTGTACTGGACACAACTTGTTATATCTCATAAGTTCACTTTGTCATACATCACAATGAGACACTGACAAATACAGCTACTCTTCTTTCTATTGTCAAAGTGAAGAGACTGACACCCTTATGTTTACTTTGGTTTGCTTCAAAAAACGGATCTTCTGAAACATTAAAATGTCCAAAATTAAAATCAAAAACATGGCCACTGGTGTATCTTTGATAGCAAAAATATTGCACAAAGAAAGAACAAGTAATGCCTATATAATACACATGGGAACACTGAGAGTAGTCAAAGATGTCGTTTGTTGGCTGAGCACAAGGTGTTTTTTTTGCCAAATTACATAACCATTGAGGCACACTGTGGTCAACTATTGTATAGTCAACTATAATATCTGAAAGCAGCTTGTACTGGTCCACTATGAAACATCATGCCTTATTTAATCCATACATAATAATCTGACCCCAAAACACTTAAACCTTTGGAAGTTGCTAGTTAAAACACTCCTAAGGTTGCAACATACAAACAAAAATGATTTTGCATGGGGCATACCCATGAACTCTGTAATGTGGGAACACACCCCAGTACTACCATGCTAAACATATGCCTACTCCAAGACTGCACAATCTTGGAAAAGAGGAAGAATATGAGGGTAATTTAACACTCATCTTAATTGTCTCTGAGTCTGGCTGCATTGCCAAGATGCCAGCAATCTTTAGTTACAATTATCTGAGCACTGGTCATCTACCCAGTGATAAATAGGAGGGCACACACTTGGCAATTTTCTACTGGGAATAACTGCTAAAATCTTTCTTATTTTGGCAACAACAGTAATGCACTATGTGTGGGCTTTTCCCTTTTCTTTGCAGCTGTGTGACAGTTGAATTAGTATAGCTATATATATATATATATATATATATATATATATATATATATATATACATCTATAGCTGTATTTATATCTAAATCTATATCTGAATATATCAATCTATCTGTTGGTTACATGAAGCAATGTGCCCCAATGTAAACACTTGTTTATGTTTGTTTGTTTATTAGTATAATTTTTTGCTACTAGTGGAACACATGGTAGTTTGATGTTTTACATTTAGGAAGTACTAAATTTCATTGCTTCCTTGATATGTGGAGTGATGATCTTTGTCCCCGGGATTCATGAACCTTGCGCCAGGCGCACGCATGGCGTAGGCGCCACAACGCCAGACATGGCCGCCGAGCGATTCAGGTACGATCCAAACCCACGTGCATCAGCAGCGTACGCCGGAGTTGCGCCGCCTCCGGCGTAGGTATGTTAAATACCCCATGTGCGGTGTTGCACCATGCAAATGAAGGCAAGTAGCGATTCACGAAGTGGCGCGGGCGTAGCATAACAGCACGGCAATGTAAACCAAAAAAAATGGTTTACATATATCCAAACATGACATAGGAGTAACGGAAGGCTGCCAACGTCATGTGTCATAGTGGTGCAACATGGCAATGTGGAAAGAAACCGAGAATGTCAAAGGAAAACCTGCAGAAAATGTAAATAACGACATAAATGTCATGTACGCAAAACCACAGCAGAACCCCAGGACATGTCCGGAAGGTGAGGAACAATGAAGTAATATGACAGTGCCATAAAAGAGCAGTATAAGACACATCAGCATCACAGCCACAATACACCATAGTATGAATGGAAAGCCATAAGCACAGCCCAAGGGTTGCCAAGGAGTGGCGTCGGTGTCTGGCGCCGTAACCATGTATTAGTAGTCAATGCCATGCAAATGAGGCAGATAATACTGAATCGCAAACCCCCCACCGGCGTAAGGCTGCACCAAATGGCGCAGCGGTAAAACACCGAGGAGTGGCCTAGAGGGAATACCTGTCAATCGCAGAGGGGTGTGCCGCTGTAGGAGGAAGACATTGGAGCCCAGCAAACCTGGGCTGTACAATGCACATCACAGCATCAGGACCGGCGTGTGAGGAAATAGATGCGCTGAGAGTATACAATGCGCGCACAGATGCATGTGCACGAGGATGACGATGTTCCCCAAACCAGTCATGTGACGGCCGCCCCGTCAACAACCATGGATACAGGAAGGTGATGCGGAGAATATGAGGAAATGCGGAAGCAGTGTAATTGGAGTTGTAATGAGCAATTAACACCAATCAACCGACGGAGGGCAATCGGCGGCAGCTGACAACTCTGCATGCAGAAATCTGCAAAACGGGAAAGGGGAGGAATATGAATGCAAAGAAAGTAGTGGATGTTGCAGAAATGCAAAGAGCGAAGAACCGATACAGCACAGCCAAGGAGAGAGTTAGCATAACGCCGGCGGCAGACAAAATGCATGACATGTCATGTGCCTGCAGGATGCACTCCCATAAATAGTAGGTGCAACGTGCAGAAACAGTAAAGTAAGGTGTAAAGCTAAACCAATTCAGGCAAGTGTAATGTAACACCAAAGGCAACAGCGTTGCAGTGCCAACGGTAAAACATGGTAGATAACCCACAGATACGGCAGCAGAGACACACCCAATGACATCACCGGGTGTACAGCACAACACTATAAAGTGGGAATGCACACAACAAACAGCGCGAATTCCCAAACGCTGCGCCTTACGGTGTAAACACACGGAGAAGTTTTAAAATGTATATGTTGGGTGCTGCCGTGGCCATGATGCATCAGCATGTGCTAGAGACAGACGGAGTTGCGGAGGAGGGTGCCGACAACTACCGGAGGCCTCAGAGGAGAAGGAGAGTGTTCAGACCAAGGGTGACCTACCAGGGGCTGCAAGACCTGGAGATAGTAGAGTGTTACAGGGTGGACAGGGACACGTTACAGCAAATAGTGGAGCTGTGCCGGCCAAGCCTGAGAACAAGAGACAACAGAGGGGAGCCCATCCCAGTGGACACAAAGGTATGTGTAAGCTTGCGAATACTGGCAACAGGTACCTTTCAAAGGCCAACCGGGGATATAATGGGCATCTCACAGGCATCAGCATCCAGGGTACTACACCAGTTTCTGGATGCCATGTTACAACATGCCCATGAGTATATATACTTCCCCAGATCTCAGGAGGAGTTGGCTAGCAATATGCGCCACTTCCACCGTGTGGCACAATACCCGGAGGTCCTGGGTGCGATAGACTGTACGCACATAGAAATCAAGTCACCACCCGGTGAGCAGGGTAGACGCTACATAAACCGCAAGGGATTCCCCTCCATCAATTGCCAGGTCATGTGCAATGCGCAGGGCATTATCATGGATGCGTGTGCTGGCAGCCCCGGAAGCTACCACGACTCCCATATCTGGCATGCCTCACAGCTGTATCAGGTATTTGCCAGGGGGGACATCACACAAGGTCACCTTGTGGGGGATGCTGGCTAAGCATTGGAGCCGTGGATGATCACACCCATCAGAAATGCACACACACACATGCAAGAACGCCATAATGAGGCACATGCACAAACCAGAATAATCATAGAGCGTGTGTTTGGGATGTTGAAATCACGGTTCCGGTGCTTGGATACATCTGGTGGAGCCTTGCAGTACTCTCCAGGCACATGTGCCCACATATTCATAGTATGTGCTATGCTACATAATATGATCCTGCGAAACAGCTGCTGCAGGGACATAATGGTGTAGGGCCACCAAGCCCGCCACAACTGCCAAGGCAAGCACAGGCACAGGGCATTCAGCGCCATGAACACACTGTGCCAGCCCCAGTAGGCAGACGGAGGCGTACCCAATATGCCTATGCCTTGGCAAAGAGGGAACGTATAGCACATACTCTGACAGCGTAGGCCCCATGGACTGACACCTCCCTACCTGCACACACAGTGAAATGGACGGCACACAAACATGTCCGCCCATAATGTGTACTGTATGGGCGGTCCCATGTTTGACTCCAACATAGGTAGCACCCAAACACTGCACAACCAACAGCCAGCGGAGCATGGAACGCCAACACCTCAACCGCACGCGGGTCCGACAGCAGATGGCGTAGCCGTATGCTGCCACGTTCGGCGCAAGGTGTCTACATATGTACATATGTGCATACACAAATATGGATATAGATATCATTACACACGTAGAAATATATGTACACATACACAGATATAAAGTACAACAAGTTAAACAGGGAATCACAGGGATGCAAGGTTACAGATGCAGTAAGATGCGAACTCTCAACATAGTAAACATACTGAACGACAACCCGACTATCCGAGAGGGTGGACAGAGCAGGGAACGCCACCCATGGAAAGGTCAACCCACCTAAATGCATATTTGCCATTCGGGATGATCGCCAGGCCACGATACAGTAACAGGACATGTGCGTGTAATATTCATAGGATCTGAGGGCGGAGGTAGACACCGCCGCCGGCGATGTGGTCAACGTAGGTACTGTGTGCAACCGTCCCTGCAAAAGCGGCAGTATGTCTATGTGTGAGGTGAGGGTGTCGTGTGTTCCGCTGTGCCAGTGTAATGTGTGTGACACTATAAAATGTGTATGTAGGTGGCATGTGACAGGCGGAGTGGAATAACATGTGTAGGCATACAGTATAGGAACCACAGGCGTATGTATAGCAGTACCCACAAAGTAGTACTGAGAGCTCCTCACTGGCTAGGCGCGTGGCGAAGTAAAACGATGCAAATCGAAAATGTCCCAGAATGTACCACAGGAGTATAGCCAACATGACATGCAAAGGACGCATGTACAAACCATCACTGTATGTATGGCGCCGACATGTTAATTCCAATACGATATAACGGCAACGTTACGCAGCAATAGTTATGTACCGCGGAAATACGCATGTGCTACCCCGGCACCGATCGTGGGCATGTATCGTCCCGTAAACACCGCTGTGTGTTCTACGAGTGTTAAACAAGCAATCGCCACCCGAATAGGTGGCAACCAGTAGCATACAGGCCGTCCCAACTACAGGACCACAATGACCGTAAATATCCGTGACAAAATGCCAAGGGATAGTCGACACGTACGAACAGCTGCAGATATACTACCGATGTGATGGAGGAATACATGCAGGAAGCACACAGGCAGGCGGTACCGACAGCAGACGACATCAACAAAACCTACACTCCTAGAACAACAGACAGGTAACTTGTAACTCCCCAGGCAGGGATGGAGCACACACAGAAGCATACCGTATGTACAAATGCAAGGCCCACACCCCGTACCCGTCACCCACAGCCGCCGATATACCCCATCGCACATATGAAAGGGATACAATCCGAAATAGCAGCAAAAACATACAGGCAGTTAATGACAGCGGCATACCCGCAACATCCCGCGTGGGAACCACTATCAGCAGCGGATGCATACCTGCATCCGTTGTGTACAGGAATACAAGAGCTATGTTACACATCAGAATGCAAAACGCCATCGACAGATGCCGGCAGGACACGGACACCCACATGTGGAACATAATACCATACCCAACACACACAATCCAAGGCTAACACCACAGCCAAATGTACCTGACGCCACACATAGCGGTTGTAGTCACACATAATATAACACAATACATACCATCCCCACGAAGGTAGTGCAGATAACCAACGCCCAGACGATGAATGAACCATGGCCTAGTTCCGACGAGTACCGTACGAATGGAGGAGATGCACAGGTGATATGCGCATAAGTACACACCAAGGAACAGCTATTGGTGTGATGAACCCACATGCCGCAGGTGACGACGGATATAAGGAAGACTCCCAGGATAGTCAAACTGTATGTTCATACCGAACAAAGACATTATTCCTACAAGAGCCGATCACTTGTCAGTAGCGAGACACAAACGGAATACGGAAAGCAATACAGGAAAGGTATGTAGAACCCACGAGATGTACTGGTGTGTAACCGATGATATGTATGACGAATCGGCACTGTATGTGAACGGTGTTTGTCAGTAAAGATACCTGTCCATAAAGGAGAGAGTGGTGAAAGGTGGTTATGTAGTGTTAACCTGCTGAGTATACCAACCACTGTGGACACCGTGTGCACAGCAGTGGGACATCATGTACACAGCTGGGATAGGCCAAGGGGTGCCATCGTGATTTAAAACACAGAACAATGCCACCAGCCACGCTGATGCTGGCAGTGGATGTCCAACTATGAAGTGCCACAGCAGTGGATAGGACATGTATGTATAGTGTCACAGCACACATGTGTATGGGCAGATATTGTCGATGTCATACGTAATGTGTGCACGACGTGCACGTATGCCTCGCAGTAGGGGTGACCATGTCAAGTATGTATAATGTAAAGCTATCATGATGGATACGCTCAGACATTATACACAGTATCACAGGCATAGCATGCATGATGGATGTATGGCCTAGTGTTATGTACATTAACAGGATATGTATGGCCTGCAGATATGGGACAGAGCAGTAGCAGAATAGCCACCCAAAATGGAAGAAACATCAAGTAACCATGTCCAAGCTATCTGTAGCAGGTGCAATGTGTGCAGCAATGATGTCTGGCAGGTCCATGTGTAAACACATGTGCAATGTACACAGTCGTGCCACCCCCCCCCATGGTACTGTCCACTGGACAGCAAAGGTGGATGTCAACTGCATGTCTACACAGTACTGCTGTTGTGGTGGTCCCATGTGTATGTGTCACCCTATCAGCAAGGGAGCTATCACATGACCAGTGCCACAGTGTGTCCCTGTGGGATGTGCACAGGACCTATGTTCTACAGCATGGTGTGTGTCCAGTCTGTGTAGGTAAACAGAAGCCCAGGCTAAGCAATGTGGCTTGTGTGCACATATGCATGACTGCTTCATTCACCCTGCCCACTGCAAACGCCATGTAGGAGTACTACATGCATCAGTAATGCGGAGGACATGGCCCATGGCAGAGTACATGACACCACTGTGTAAGTGGTATGCAGATGAGTACAGATGTGTTCCCCATCTGTCATCTGCATATGTAAATTGTCTGAGCCTGGTATACATCGCGACATGGAAAGTTGTAGCCATTGTGGAAGGCACACCACAAATGTGTTATAGTAACCCTGCCCGTGTGTAGATGTGTGTATGGCACAAGTACAAAGGCTACCAATGTCCCAGCAACACACATATTCCAGATATGTGTGGCCCTGCAGATGTGTACCCACGCCACAGTGGAATATGGCAATCACAGCACCATGTGGGGCATGTGTGTGTACAGCAACCATGTACAATGTGATATGCATGTATAGGGACAGTATCCACGTGATACCCAGTGGATGACTGTCGCTATGCAAAGGTGATGTGTATGCACCATCTGTGATGTATCTGACACAATGACATCTACACGATATATCTGCCACACCAACACCTGTATGGTTGTTAGCAGTATGAGCTGGTGGAGCTAGAATGCTGCCAGGTATGTAGATGTGGGACATGTAGACATGGACATTACTCCGTGACAGCATGTTGTGTATGTAAGCAAATAGTGAACATGAGGGGACACATGACTGAGGACTGTGTAATGCCACATGTATCTTACATGTCGTAGGTAGCATGATATGCTTGCACCACTGTGTGACCTGTCCAAGAGTCACATAGCCTAACATCCTGAGACACAGGGTATGATGTGATGGTAGATGTGTACATTGCCAATACCAGAATGTGGAATGGTGCTGAAGGGCAATGTGGGGATAATGTCTGATCTGTTACCCTCTGTGCTACACCAACCACCCATGCAGTGGTATGACAGGTGGCCATCATGTGGATGTGGTGTGCTGTGGCACACAGACGCCCAACAAGGGTGCCAGTAAAGGCATGGAAGTCGTCAATGAGTGTGTGAAGCATGTATGTGAGGATGTGCCCCAGTGCCATACCAAATGGTGCAGTCATGTATGTATGAATGCAGTCCCACATGTGCAATGCACTACCACCCATGTGTAGTATGATAGATGCGGTGGTGTGGTGGTCAAGGTACACAACGTCCATGAATGGGCTAGCAGTTAATTCAGTGGGCTGCTGCAGAGACACATAACAACCAGTTTGGCGGGATAGAACAGCTATGGAGATTGGAGGTGACATTGGGACAGTGTCCGAGGACATAATGTGTGCATGGCAGTACCATGTATGTGTCCACAGGGACAATGCGATGTCCATGTATGGATTGGAACCCTGTAGTGAGTGAGAGTGTATATTATTGGTAGGTATCCCATTGGCTGGCATGTTGCCAACAACATCTCTGTCGGCAATGCCTGGGTGACTGTCGTATGCTACATTGAATGTGGATGTAGCCAAACAACACAGACATACCACCACACTGCGTGAGGGCCCACACTGCAAAGTATGGTGGTCATGTGTAGGTAGCTAGCTGTGGAGTATGTGATGGAGCACGAGGACACACCATGACTGTCAAGTGATGCACCACACACATTTGAACATACCCACCGTGCAACAGCCTGCACATGCGCCCATACAGCACATGTGCATGGAACATGCATACCACCGTGGCATCTGTGAAAATGCCAGTACCACCATGTCTCTGTGTGGAATAGCATGGTCCCTACCAGTGCGTACATGTAGCGGAAGTGCATTGTGATATGTGTTAGCATAGTCATGTATACTGTCCGTCTGCCGGGTGCCATGCCATTAACTACACCCGCCAGCAGATGTTGGTAGTACCAGCTGTTGAGCACATGTACCATGTATGCTGCAATGGGTGTGTGTCCAGGGTGTGGCTAGCAGGGCCGCAAAGCATATATGTCCATCAACCAGAGGGGGGATGTCTGTAGGTATAGCACACAGACACATGGAGGTATGGTGCATGCCAAGGGTAGTGTAGGTATGGTATGTCTTGTGTAATGTGTCACCCAGCTATGTGTAGTGCATGGCCAAGCATGTGTGGGTACATGGGAGTCCATACTAGGGAAGTGCGTGTTGCTGTCAGCACATAGCAGTAGCAACTGTCCGAGGTGCAATGTACAGTATGATAACACAGCCAGCATGTAACCTGTGGTGTACAGTGTACTCACCGTCACGTGTCACAATGTGTCTAGCGGTCACAAACATGGGTATCCGAGCATGGAGTACCTATGATGCATAAGTCTTAGAAAACATACAGTATGTGTGTAAATCACTGTGTGATGTGGGATCCACTCACCTGTGTGTGTTGCAGTCCAGGTATGTGCCTGGGAGGTATGATCTGTGTACAATCTGGACCGCAGGTGTGCTCTGTAGAGCATGGAGGCAGGTCCCAGGCACCGCAGATTAATGTCAGGCATGCCTTACTGTGTGTGCAGTGCATGTGTACAGCACAGTGGGGGGTGCAAGCATTGTCACACATCACTGCATGCCGTGCCTGCCTGTGACAGCCCTGCTGGCGACACACATGTGACACTGCTGCAGAGGCAGCATAGCATGTGAAGATGGACATGTGAGCCCCACACCCTAGGCAGATGTCCGCAGGTCATGTGTGCCACAGTACTGTGGTTGACCATGACTGTCATACTGGATCAATACCACATGCCTGCATAAGTACAGTATGATCATAGTCAACAGTCGCAGTGACAGAGTAGGCAAATGTACAGTATCCCTGTGTGCAGACCACTGCCTACTGTACACTTGGCTAGACACACACCCAGAGGGTGAATACACCATTGAGCCATCTGATGTCCCATTCCACGAGCCTGTACAATGTCATCACAGGGTGGTCACAATAGCATGTGGTAAGACAGACATGTTGTACCAGGTGATGTGTCATGTGTGCATATGTTGACTTGCACAGCCGCTCACATGTCTGCAACATACCGTGCATGATGCATACTGTTACATGATGTGTGGAACTGCACTGTGACACACAACAGGGACATCTGACACAGGTGTGTTGTGAATGGTGTAACCCATGTTCACACAGGATACACACTGCCGCTGTTGGCAGCCATGATGGTGGCTACCAGTGGTGCATGCAGTGGTCATACAGACATACTGCATACAGTGTTCATGCAGGGATGTCCATCCTTGTGGATGATGTGTTGCTATGTGAAGGTAGGTGTGTGTTGTGAATGTTACACATCCAGATGGCACCATCTGGTGCAGTCATGGTCGTCGACAGCATCACACACATCCACAGCAGTCAGAACCCTGTCCTGAGAATGTGTGTCAGTCACCCTCGCATTGTGTGACATATGTGCACATGGCAGAACACCTCCCACTGTCATCTAGGATGGCTATGTGATGGCTGGAATGTGCAGTGATAATGTACAATGCTGGTAGCCCAATGAAGTACGTGGAATCAGACACAGTACGCCATGGCTGCCATGTAAACCATGCACAACAATGACTGTCTGACAGACACAAACAATGCATTGACATGTTGAACATGTGCACATGAGAACTCCCAATGAGGTATGTTGCACATATCGATGTACAACTGTCATCTATGGCCATACCATGGGTGCAGACGCACATACCCCACAGGCAGTACCACGTGATGCAGGTAGGGGGGCATTGCAGGTGCACATGTGACAGTTGCTGTACCGCCACATGTCCTGCATAGCCGTCATGTAGGGGTAGTAGTGGCATGTGACTGATGGACATGCCTGTACATTTGACCATGTCCCACAGGAGATGTGTTATGTGTGTACAACATGTGATGTGCCAACATCAAGCTGTGCAGTGTATGGCCACCAGTGTACCTGTATGACATGTTCTGCGATGGGTGGAAAGGCACATAGTACTGCATTGCACGCCCACAAGCCCCACACAGGTGCATAGCCTGAACATACAATACAAAGAGGGTGTGGGATGATAGCAACCCACAAGAGGAGATGGGTACGGCTGGCAACCCACTACCACATCCGTGGGTATGGTGTGCATGTGTATGACACATTAGCACCTGAGAAGCTAGCAGTACAGCAGTACAGGGTTGCATGCATATATGTTCAACAATAGCCCTGTGTGTCCCACCACTGGCCCGTGGATAGACAGACACCAACACAATGTGCAGATATGATATGTGCACAGCACATAAACGATGACTACTGTAGAACAGGCAAACTATGTAGACATGTGCACAGTACTTCTGCGCCAGCCACACTCAAACACGTTATGTGCCGAACCACACCAATAGTCCAGGCCATGCCAAAGCTGGACGTGCATGCATCTGTGTATGTACGCCTGTGAATGTCTCTGGCGTAGCGGTATAGCTGTGTCACTGTTCTTCACAACATAATGAATGGGTTGTATGTGTGATGGGTGCGTCATATGTGTATGGTCAGATCGACGATACCATCAGTGTCCCTGCTATGTGAACATCCCTGTCTCCATACATGGATACCTATGCTGTGCCCAACATCACACTTCCAGAGGGAGGGATGGCGGTGTGTAGTGCACCAGCAGACATGGGGGTGGCAGCAGGCACTGGATGTAGACATATGTGGTACCCACGTCAGTCCAGGTAACCATCCATGTGCATGCCATAGCAGTGTGTGGCCACATACAGCACTGTGTAGATCAATATCGCAGCACATAGCACCTGTCAGGGTTACAGTGTATGCATGGGTGTGTGATACCTGCATGCACCAGACACACCCCCACCAAACAGCGTGCAGCCTACCTTGCATAAGGCCAGTGTCCACACCATGGTGATAGACATGTGTAATGTCCAAATACACATAGCAATGACATATGGAATGGACAGCCACCCTGCCAATATCATTACCCCCCAGGTGGATCACATCCCAGTGCCATGTATGTGGCATACCTTGCCATACCATGCAGCCCTGCCCAGCAAGGCTGCATGTGCTATCACAGTCCTACATGGTGCGATGGCCAAAAGGCACTGTCACTATCAACCATACACAGCAGTAATGTTACGGTGATGCACCCTGTGGTGTTACAGGTGCTGTGTGCTGCTGTGGACAAAGTGCGTGTGTACATGCTATGCATGACCTTCCCTGCTAATGTGGCATGGTTACACATTGTCCCATGTGTATCACATGTGCAACACAGGTGAGCCGTGGAAAGTTGCCCAACACCCATACAGTGCTGTGTGGATGTACATGGCACAACACATGCATGCAGGTGTCCATGTGTATGTGTACAGTGCCACTGCTGATGTTCATAATGGCCACGTACGTGATGTCTATTGACATATAGACAGCATCCAGGTGAACAGTAGAACTGTTGTCACAAGGGGACCCGTGCCAACTGATATGGACACAGGTGTAGACAGGTACACATGTCCACAGCAGGCTAACATCAACATGGTGCGTGTACAGTGTGATGAGGTGACACACAGATATGAAATGACACCCACTGCTCAATGGTGTGACGGCAACACATTGGCTGTATCACTGCCATGATGCCTTGCAGAGATTACTGTGCAGATGTTGTACATGTCATAGCAATGTATTCCCAGCAGTATGCCAGAACAGCAGTGTAAATGTGACCTGCCACCATCGTTATGTCTTACAGATAATGCCACGCTCCCGCCGCCTGCCTTTAGCCGACAAGAAGACGAGGTGATCATACCATTGCTACATGATAATTATGACATCTTATTTAACCATGTGCCACTGCAGGCACAACAACGGGAGGAGATGTGGCAGGATATGCAGGAGGGTGAACAGCCTGGGTGGCCACAACCGCACATATCAACAGATCCGCAGGCACTGCACAGACCTAATCCGGCATGCGAGACAGCATGCCGCTGCAATCGCCAGACAACAAGGTGGGACAGGTGGTGGGCCACCAACCCAGCCCCCACTCACAGCCACGGAGGAGCTCCTGGCCGGTCTGGGGACACCCATGGAACAACACGCTGAAACCCTCGTGTCCATCGTGGAGGTGGGTGTCTCCCAAACAATGAGCTCGGAGCTGCCTGGTAAGTCAGTGTTGCATGTTTGTATGACAAGAGACGTAGGAGTGGGTGTCATAGTACAATACATAATATAGCAACACATGCCAGGTATATGGCCACACAGGATGCATACTAGAGTATGCTATGTTGTGTATGCACACACGTGCAGAGCACATGCGAACACGCAGGTGCATGATGTGACATGCAGAATGCTTACTGTGGCGATAGTAATGGATAATGTGCATACCTTTGTGTCATCCCTATACAGGTATCGCCTGGCGGTCGCAAAGACAAGGGTCTGTCACAGGTAAGTCTGTTGCTAGTAAAAGGCATGATACGGTGTATTGATATTCCCCATGTGTCCAGGTATGACATGCACACCTGGGTGTGCCCCAGTCACGGTATACAGGCTGCACCATCCGACACACACACCACCCATGTGCAGTAGATCCAACTGTTAGTATAGAGTGGCATGACACCACATAACCCATTGATGTGTTATGTGCAGTCAGCTATGCATACAATGGTGAAGGTGTTCCACAATGGCTGCATGTGTAGTATGCATTGGTATGCCTCTGCAGTATGAACACAGTACCACATAGTGAGCTGTGATCTGGCCAGAGCACAGGTGTTACCACTGTGACCTATGCCCCTGCATTGGGTGCACATGTTGTGACATGGCACATGACATGTCCCATGCACGTGGATGTCTGTCTGCAACATTGTCACACCATGACATGATCTATGCACGACATAGCAGACATCCACAATGTCTGCATAGCCGTAGGGAATGTGACACCTCAGACTAGTACGGTTGTATGTCACATGTGCCACCACAGGGCCGTGTGCACAGGGTCCATCACACACAATTGTCGATGACCCAGACAAACAAGGCCATGGGTGATACCTACAGGCATGTTGCCACACAGTACATCCGCAGTGGGTAGTCACCATTGCACCCTGTCCACACATAGTGGGCTCATCACTGTAGTGGACCCCCTGGACATCCGATGTGGTAAACCAGTGAAATGGAATGACTGTCCCCAGCCAATGGAGGTGCCACCAATGTCCACCATATACGTGCTGCTGAGCAGCTGAACTGGTTTTCAGACATGGCAATGTAATGCGTCCAGGTCACGCATCGCACAGAAACATACCGGTGTCCTGCTACCGTGCAGTGGCACAGTGCCCGTACTCCACACTGCACAGCTATGTACACAGCTCACACCAACCACACATGCACAGACATCCTTGTTACAGATGCATTGTATTTGTAGACTGAACACATAACACTGCACTGTGACATCTGTTGTGATGTGGTGCATGTGGTGGGACACCACTGACACATGTCCACATGATACCGCACATGTTTGCGGTGTACATGACATAGTGACGGCAGCCATGTGTACAGTTAACTCGCCTGTGGACACACGGTGTATCACGGTGATGCATGCAAACTACCATGAATGTGTGTACTGCATGCCTACTAACAGACACCTGCCTGTTGTAGTGTGCACTCCAGGGCAGTATGCATACTGCCACTATTAATGTCTGGGCTGCATTCACTGGGCTGTGGTGTGGGAATGCTGCATGCCACATGCAATATCACATGCATGATGTGTCTGCATGTGTGTGTCCACGTGTGTGTGTCAGCATGTGTGTGTCTGCATGTGTGTGTGTGTGTGTGTGTGTGTGTGTGGCTGTGTGTGTGTCAGCATGTCTGTAATGTAACTTACGGTATGTCTCTGTATTGACAGGTGCTGTAGGTGCATTCCCTCCTGCGGGTCCATCTGATGCTAGTGTCCCCACAGATACTAGTGGTGATGACCATGTGCATGAGGCACAGGCAGGGTCATCACAGGCAGACACTGTGCCATTGGAGAACATCACACATACATCCCTTTCATCCCCGCACACAGTTCAGATGCCGACACATACCGCAACACCATTGCCCATAGATGACGGACAGTCAGCGTCTGTTGGCACCGAGCAGGAATGTGTGGTGGCTGCAGAAGGTGCGGTACACACGACATTGCCAGTGTAATGACTGGTGGAGTGCCACACAGGCATGTGGCAGGTGCTGCTCGTAGGAGGAGCACTGCTAGACATACACCTGCCATACAGGGTGCAGCAGCTGGTATAACCAGACGCATGTTCCAGACTGTAATGGCGGCGCAGGCACGTGCCGAACGGCAGAACCAGGAAGGGCAGAGGCTGCAGAGGTCCGCAATCCATTCCTTAAATGAGAACATCCAGTCATTGGCGAATGCCCAACAGCATCTTGCCGATGTTCTGGATAGGAGATTGGGTGAGATGGCTGGGATCCTCGACCGAGGCATGGCCATCCGTGAGCGTGAGCTGTCCATGCAGGAACACCTGGTAGGGGTGAGGCATAGGGCACGTGGGCATGGGCTAGTAACACCACCAAGTACAGGTCAACGTGTGCGTGCCACCACCCATGCCCACCCACACAGTGCTGGTAGCAGCAGCAGTGCAGCTGCTACTACACCGACCACACCAGGACACAGCAGGCCACGTGGACGTGGCCCTGGACAGCCCCAGCGTGGACACGTTTCCAGCGGACATGTGTCATCGGAGAGTGGCCACTCTATACCTCCACCCGGTAGTGCCCGTGCGACCCCAGGCAGGCACGGGTCACATCGCCGCAGGCCAACACAGTGAGCCGTACCACCTGCACTGTACAGTCTGGGGCTGCCAAGTATACCCCGTGTAGGCATCACAGATGACTGAACTGTGTACACACATACCCACACACAGCAAACACAACTGTAGGGCACCACCACATCCACATGCATTCTGCACAGTCATGCCCAGTAAATGCATAGGCCCTTACGCACACACATGATGTCATCCATTGGTACAGCCTATGCCTGTGGCACACATATCACCCTGTGCATATGATGAAGTCTCTGCCACATAATCGTGAGCTACACCATTGGTGCACGGTTATGCAAATATATTCTGATGCACAGGGTGGACAACATAGTGAGAGGTGTATGTGATACCTGTGTCTGCATAGTATGTGATGTGCATGTTGTGGTGGCTGTGTATGGCAGGTGACAGGTGCGTATGTGATGTGGTTTGTGCACTGACATCATGCAGCAGATATACCATGTAGTGCAGGTGCAGCATTCATTGTTCTGTGTACACAGTATGCGTGTTGGTTACATGTGTAGCACCATATTGGTTCAGTTAACCCATATGCCACTTATGGTGTACTTGCATGTGCCCACTGGGAGCACTGTTATCAGTTCCCCACGTAGTCGTGGGGTACCCACAGGCACATCTGGCAATAGCAGCATAGCACAGGTACCCGCAACCGGCATGGACCCCTACATAGGTACATAGGCGCACATGTACATACCAGGCTATGTGCCCTATGGCATGTGTAAACCTAGCAAGACTGTGTGTGGCTGCTAACACCCCTTAGGATGAAGGTACCACATCCATCAGTCTCCTGTCCCCTGTCCAGCACTGACACAGAGATGATGCCTGGTGCATACTCATGATCACACATCCACATGTCATGAATACTCCTGCACAAAGGCAGTCAGGGCCTCTGCTTCACATGGGCTGGCAATCCTCTCCGTGTTGTAGGGGGTCTCTGGGCATTGACCCTGTTCCCCCAGCACGTCCTAGTCATCGTTGTGGTGAGGTGTGTGTAAGTTGCTTCTGTGGCCGTGCTTCCCCGGAGCCTAGGAGGTGGAACTTGTCCATGTCACCCAGGTTGGACATGGCTGTGTATGTCAGGCACAGATCACCACAGAGCAGACGTGCTGGGAAGGTATACAGCCGAGTCCCCTTGGTCGGGCAGTGTGAGACACATGTCCCAGCACCTTTATCCCCGCCTCGTGGAATGTTTGTGGTCCTTCCGAGTGCTGCAGGTGTCAGGTTAGGTACAGCCCACATGTGCCATTGTACGCAATCATTGCTGTGGTGTGTGATGTGTACAGGGGTACAATGAACACCCGTGATGTGGATGTGATTCCTTCCAGACCAGGTGGCCACAGTGGAATGTCTTCCCACCCACATTGGCATTGTGTGTGTTGACAGAGGTTACTGACAGGTGTGGTACCCATTTCCATGAACACGTCCACCATGCTGAATGGATCACCACCTACATGTTACGTTAGCAAACATGTCCTTCACACTGGGTAGGTCTGCACCTTCTCTGGCATGTAGCAACAGGCCATGGCTCTCGCACCAGTTATCCATGTGTATGACGCCCTAGGTGGATGTCCGTGTCAGATGGGGTGTTGGGTATGGTGGCCGGTGTGCAGTCATCTGCATACCTTGTCTGCCACAATCCCCCTATGTTGGCATGCACATTGTAAGGTCGAATGCCGAATGGCAGGGGGCCCAGGATGGAGCCCTGTGGGCCTCCACTCGAGACCAGCTTTTAGTCTGACACGGCACCAGGAACACACACCCTGTGTGGTGTGACCTCCAACTATTCTGAGAACCATCGTGTGACTTATGTCCCCACATGTACGCTGGTGAGTCTTTCCATGAGACCCACGTGGAGTGCGTTCTGAACGCCCCACCAGGGCATGGTAGTGTGCAAACCGACCTACCTCCATCAATGGCCTTGGTGACTGCTCCAGACAGGACGAGCAGGTTTGGGAGGCAGCATCTGCCCTTGACTAAGTTGTTGTGGGTATGTTCCGGTATTGGCTGTACACCACTGTTTGTATTCATGGGCACCTGTATGGCTCTCCCCGCAGCTTTGCAGACAAGGCTTGTCAAGCTGATAGGGCGGTAATGTCTGCAGTCCATAACAGCACTACCCTGGCATAGTGGGACCACAGATGCCATATGCCATCCAGCATGGACCTAGCCCATAGTAAGGCTAACATGAGACAGTGGATATATGTGTGGGGTGAGGGCCTCAATGAGGTTGGGTAGCACACAGCCAGGAACACCATCGGGGCCCATTGGTGCTGTGTTAACCATCTAACAGATATCAGATTACTCCAGGGCATATGAGATGTTTTGAGGCTAGACTCTGGTGGGATGGATATGTCCCCTCTTGGGGTGGGGGGTGGATGTATGCATGGGACATGTCCGCTGGTTTGTTGACAATGTCTGTGGGTGCAGTGACCGCTGTACCATTCTGGATCATTTCTGGCCATGTCTGTGCGCTCCCACCCATGTCCCTACCACAGTTGAGGAAGGCCCTATGGTTGTCTCATGTGCCCTCTGCAGTACCACTACCACAAGCGGCCTTGGATGATTGTATGTGTGGCCGTATGTTGACGCTGGTATGAATGGGTGATGGCTTCCCTGGTACTGATAATGCTCCGCCATGTATTAGCTCCAACTGCTGATGTATGGTTTGTCAGTGGCTGTGGTCCACCAGACCATGTGCCTACCTTTGGTGGACAAGGTCCTGATGTTATCATGATCACTTGGTGCAGACATCCCTGTGTGTGCTCAGAGAAGGCATTCATAAGGGAGTTGGCAGTGCGGCCTGTGTTCACCACTGGCATGGTGGACTTGTAGGGTACCACACCGGTCATATGATGTCTGTGGTTTGCTGTGAAGAGGTCCTCACTTAGGTCTCCCATGCCAGTGTTGGGTGCAGGATGTGGATTACCAGTGGATACACTATATGGTCTGACATCACCACTGAGGGATGTACATCCTGTGTGGAGCATTTCCTCCCCATGTGTGATGGGCAGAACTGGTATACGCCCTTAGTGGGTATGGTTCATGGCTGTTTCACAGCGGTCACGTGTATGAACACCCGGGACCTGTGGCGTAGGGTGTTGTGTCATGGGTAATGTTCCCAGTCCATGTATGGGTGCTTGACGTCACCCAATACGGTGCTGTTGTGAGAGCATGCACACTCACCAGTGTCCTCAGGACGGCTGTGCAGGTATCCTGGATTTGGGAGGGTGGTCTGTAGCATGCAACAAACTGTAGGGCGGTCCTACCCATGGTTAATTGCACCTGGATATTCCCTGCTGCAACGGCCACGTCTGTGGCATGGCCGGGTTGCTGTTGTGTGGCTGGGCACACACGACGGTCCACATTCTGCCACCCATGCTGTTGCACCATGTGTATGCATGTGTGCTCTGTGCCAAGTCTAAGTGTCTGAGCATGCCCAGTAAGCAGTTGTGTAGATGGACACACAGTACAGTGCACACCGCGCCCGACTGCAGTAATACCCCGGGTGCATGCCTGTATCCCCTTCGCAACGGCCACATCTGTGCCATGGCTGGGTTGCTGTTGTGTGGCCGGACACACACGACGGTCCACATTCTGCCACCCATGCTGTCGCACCATGTGTATGCATGTGTGCTCTGTGCCGAGTCTGAGTGTCTGAGCATGCCCAGTAAGCAGTTGTGTAGATGGACACACAGTACAGTGCACACCGCGCCCGACTGCAGTAATACGCCGGTGCATGCCTGTATCCCCTTCGCGAACGCCACATCTGTGCCATGGCTGGGTTGTTGTTGTGTGGCTGGACACACGACGGTCCACATTCTGCCACCCATGCTGTTGCTCCATGTGTATGCATGTCTGCTCTGTGCCGAAGTCTAAGTGTCTGAGCATGCCCAGTAAGCAGCTGTGTAGATAGACACAGGACAGTGCACACCGCTACCGACCGCGCTGATACCCGCGGAGCATGTCTGTCTCCCTTTGCAACTGCTAGGTGTGGGAGGCATGGCCAGTACACCGCCGGGTACACATGACAGTCATCACCGATGTCTGCAACTGGCGTGTAGCCATGGCCAATGGCATCCTGTATAGCCATGGTGAACGGGCAGGTGACACATATGTGGCTGTCATGCCACATTGGCTGCCTACATCCTGCACGACGGATGCCTCCCATAGGGTAGAGGTCATGTGGTGCATGCCGTATTCCTGTTGTGATGTACTGATCACTAGTTATTTGGTATTCCCGACTGCAGCACTAACGCAGTTACTGTAACGCCACCTTGGGATGGTAACAGGCCGCGGACTGCGCACTCTGTCTTCATTCCCTATCGGACGATTGCCTCTGCAGATGATACCACCCACCTAGAGGTATGCCTCCTGACAGTGCTGTGCTCAGTAATCCCAAGTAGCGCTCTGTAAATGCTTCATGCTGTAGTGAGTTCATGTAGGTAGGCGAGGTTCGACTCTCGCCCTTGTGTGTGTGTGTGTGTGTGTGTGTGTGTGTGTGTGTTCCAGCCGCCTCTGCAGATAAACTAGCTTTAGACGCCTAACACATACCTCGGCTTTTGCCGGCTATTGTCTTACAAGTGATGTCACCCGCCTAGAAATATACCTCTGACAGCACTGTGCTCAGTAAACTCGGTAGCGCGTTCTGTAAATGCTTCATACTGTAGTGAAATCATGTAGATAGGCATAGGTTCGACACCCAGCCCTTCCGTGTGTGTGTGTGTGTTTCCAGCTGCTTCTGCGGATGAACTAGCTTTTAGACGCTTCGCAACACATACCTCGGCTATTGCCAGCTATTGTCTTACAAGTGATGTCACCCGCCTAGAAGTATGCCTCTGACAGCGCTGTGCTCAGTAAACTTGGTAGCGCGTTCTGTAAATGCTTCATACTGTAGTGAAATCATGTAGATAGGCGTAGGTTCGACTCCCGGCCCTTCCGTGTGTGTGTGCGTGTTTCCAGCTGCCTCTGCAAATTAACTAGCTTTTAGACGCTCCGCAACACATACATCGGCTATTGCTGGCTATTGTCTTACGAGTGATGTCACCCACCTAGAAGTATGCCTCTGACAGCGCTGTGCTCAATAAACTCGGTAGCGTGTTCTGTAAGTGCTTCATACTGTAGTGAAATCATGTAGATAGGCGTAGGTTCGACACCCGGCCTTTCCGTGTGTGTGTGTGTGTGTGTGTGTTTCCAGCTGCCTCTGCAGATGAACTAGCTTTTAGACGCTCCGCAACACATACATCGGCTATTGCCGGCTATTGTCTTACGAGTGATGTCACCCGCCTAGAAGTATGCCTCTGACAGTGCTGTGCTCAGTAAACTCGGTAGCTGCTCTGTAAATGCTTCATACTGTAGTGAAATCATGTAGATAGGCGAGGTTCACTCCGGCCCTTCCGTGTGTGTGTGTGTGTTTCCAGCTGCCTCTGCAGATGAACTAGCTTTTAGACGCCCGCACATACCTCGGCTATTGCCGGGCTATTGTCTTACAAGTGATGTCACCCGCCTAGAAGTATGCCTCTGACAGTGCTGTGCTCAGTAACCTCGTAGCGCTCTGTAAATGCTCCATACTGTAGTGAGATCATGTAGATAGGCGTAGGTTCGACTCCGTGCCCTTCCGTGTGTGTGTGTGTGTTTCCAGCTGCCTCTGCAGATGAACTAGCTTTTAGATGCTTCAACACATACCTCGGCTATTGCCGCTATTGTCTTACGAGTGATGTCACCCGCCTAGAAGTATGCCTCTGACAGCGCTGTGCTCAGTAAACTAGGTAGCTGCTCTGTAAATGCTTCATACTGTAGTGAAATCATGTAGATAGGCGAGGTCTCGACTCCCGGCCCTTCGTGTGTGTGTGTGTGTGTGTGTGTGGGTTTCAGCTGCCTCTGCAGATGAACTAGCTTTTAGACGCTTCGCAACACATACCTCGCTATTGCCAGCTATTGTCTTACAAGTGATGTCACCTGCCCAGAAGTATGCCTCTGACAGCCTGTGCTCAGTAAACTCGCAGCGATTCTGTAAATGCTTCATAGTCTAGTGAAATCATGTACATAGGCGAGGTTTGACCCGGCCCTTGTGTGTGTGGTGTGTGTCCGTGTGTGTGTGTGTGTGTTTCCAGCAGCCTTTGCAGATGAACTAGGTTTTAGACGCTGCGCAAGACATAGATCGGGTATTGAGGGCTATTGTCTTACGAGTGATGTCACGCACCTAGAAGTATGCCTCTGACAACGCTGTGCTCAGTAAACTCGGTAGCGCTTCTGTAAATGCTTCATACTGTAGTGAGATCATGTAGATAGGCGAGGTTCAACTCCGGCCCTTCCGTGTGTGTGTGTGTGTGTGTTTCCAACCGCCTCTGCAGATGAACTAGCTTTAGACGCTTCAACACATACCTCGCTATTGCCGGGCTATTGTCTTACGAGTGATGTCACCCACCAGAAGTATGCCTCTGACAGCACTGTGCTCAGTAAACTGGTAGCGCCTCTGTAAATGCTTCGCACTTGTAGTGAGACTCATGTAGATAGGCGAGGGTTCACTCCGGCCCCTTCCGTGTGTGTGTGTGTGTTTCCAGCTGCATCTGCAGATGAACTAGCTTTTAGACGCTTCCCCAAATTAA
>NC_056725.1:324682707-324735207 GCF_019279795.1 Protopterus annectens
TCATTGTTCTAGTGACTGTCTTCTCACTTGAGTGTCCCTAGGTATGTTACGAGTTCGGGATGTGGTTTCAATAGCTTCTCTTACATTTGGTCGTTGTGATACCTCTGTTGCCACAGGATAACATGGGGGGGACTAGCCTGCCCTCCCGCTTCATATCCTGGATGTGGTATCGGAGGTGTTAGGGGGGTGAGGGGGTCTGTCGCTACTACTGTATTATTATCTTCTTTGTGTAAGTATGATGCTTTCGCATTTCTAGTGTTCTGTTCCCTTTGGTTCACTACCTCAATCCACCTATGTGCTTGACGGATACCCAATTGTCGCTGTTTTTTCGCCTGCACATCTTAGGGTTGCCACCTTTTCAAATGCACAAGGTGGGACATTAGTGTTAGGAACGTGTAATTTGGCAGGGCAAAACATACCCACGGCCAGTACAAAGGACAGCAATTCACTTTTTGCCAGGAGAGCAACCTATTCTTGTAGCATTTGAGTTGCTTATTCTGTTTATTATGATATTTTGGTGTTTCAGATACAAAATTACTGTTTTATGCTACCATTTAAGAAGATATCTGAGAAATCTTTGTCCTAAGATATCAGGACATTTGCCATTTGTTCAGTTTGTTTGCAGGACACAACTGGCCAAAGTGGGACTGTCCCTCACAAAGTGGGACAGGTGGTTACCCTAGAACATCTGCATCACATTTTCAGTGATTCCAATGTTTCAGTAACGATATTTTGTCTAATATACCATCAATGTCATATTTATTACCCCATTTTGCAGAATATCTCACATTATGTGCTCTCTGCAATTGCATATACTTCACGTCACCCGTCAAACGCGGATCACATGATCTGTTTGTGCACTAATCTCCCATATCCTCTACACGACTGTTACGTAACCCTTCTCTCGTACCACGTGGTATCTCCTTCCCTGTATCCACTGTAGTGTTTACAATGACTATTTACTCTACTCTGTGTTCCCCTGATCTATGTCCAGATTTAAAACTACTTGGATTGTTCTTCGACCTGCTATAACAACTTTTAACAGAAACACAATGTAGTCTGGTCCCTGATCTACAATAGAGACAAAGAGGCAAACCCTCCTTACCTGAGCCTCCTGTTTATGACTGCACGTTTTCTTCTTGGGATCCAGTTTTCCGCTTTTCAGCCACAGATCAGAAAGTGGACAGCCTCTTTACACACAACAATTCAGTCGGAGGTCTTTTCACTCAAGAATAACCATTTAGGCAAATTCTCCTGCGCACATGTCTAACCACCCATGCACTCTGACCTGTAGCTTACCAAGGGAATTCCGGATAACAAGGACCACAATGTCAAATAAGTTGTTAAAACCAGACTGTTGAAATCAGTAGGCTTTTCTAGGTGACAGTCAATAACACAGGAAGCTCGGGTCCACAACGTTTTAGTAGTGTACACAGGCAGGCAAATTAATATACAGTCCAAGTATGAGAGTTTTGGCTGACTCTATACAGTAAGCAATTTCTTTATATAGTGTTTACAATCAGCTTTTGCCCACCTTACTGACATGGTCGGTCACAGGGCATTTCCATCACTATGGTCCGCAATATTCTATACATACGTGGGTGCTGAGGTCATGCTTTTAAAATGTTTTCCCATGAGAATAACACAGCCTTGCAAGGCACCTGGTCAATTACAGTGTCCTTCTGTAATTGTAGCTGTTTCAAGGACCCTGGACTGTTCCGATACAATAGTCAGTTCATTTCTTAATACGTTCCTTTGTCTCTCTGGTAAGGAGTTGTACTCTATCTTCGATAGAGCTCACAAGGCCATCCTCCTCAGGGAAAGGGAGGATGTTATGCATGTACATACATTTATTTTTCTGTAACCCAGCAGATAATTAATGCTGAGAGACATAAGCCTACTGTACTGGTTACTGCCAGGGTCAGAGTTCGATCACACTGCAGCTAAGCTTCACCAATTACATGCATGATCATTTCTACTGCCATATTGTACGGTACAATTCAATGCATTATATAGTATTTTGCTTCTAAACTGGCACTTCATATGTGTTTCTATATATATTTTCTAACAACATCCATCCGGCCATATGCATGTTGTTCCGTCCTTTACCTTGACCGTGTGTATTTGGCCGTCCGGCAACGCTACTCTCCACATGTGATGTCCCACCTTCCCCTTTTGTGCCTGTGGCACCCTGTTAGGACGTCCTGTTTGGTAGGCACATGTTTCGCTATATGTGTTTGACTTCTCTGCATAGCTAATCATCGATGCGGTGGTTCGACAACCCGACTTGTCCACATGTGTACAGTTATGTGCACCGTGGCGTGTGCAAACCTATATGGTTTGGACGGGTACATACCACATGCGGGATGTACGCATTCTGCAGACACATTCACATGCAGCCATTTCCATATCTGTACCTGAGGTGGGTTGGTGACATGTGGGGTACATATTTGCCCGCGTGGCACTGCCTAACACAATACTTCTTACCACATTTCAGGTATGCCCATTGTGTGTAGGTGTGTAGCTGCACAAGGATGCTAGCTGGTTTGGGTGCACAGGCGTACATGGGTGGGACTTACATGCTACAATGGGGCTATTGTGTATTACATCTGCATGCATGGGTCCTGCTTCTGGATATTACACTTAGACATACGCCGTCCTGTGTATGCGACAAACACGTTGTTGGGTGTGGGACATGTTGCTATGCACATGTTTGCCTGTGTTTAGGGTATCTTGGTTCCTTCCTGTTGTTATGTCGACACAGCTACCCGGCTGTGTACTCTCACTACTGCTTGTGACCATTATAGTTGACACCTTTTCCAATGCCCATAGTGGGACATCTTTTGTGGAAACATCGGATTTTGCAGGACAACACATACCCACAGCAAGTGGAGTTGACAGAACTTCACTTGTTTGCCATAATATACGCTTATTCTGTTAGCATTTGGGTTCCTTATTCAGTTTCTTATGCCATGTATGTGTTTCATATACAAAATATATGTTTTATGCTACTATTTCAGGTATATTATGGAATATTTTTGGCAGGAAATCTCAGGTCATTTGCCAGTTTTTCGATTTTTGGCGGGACACAACTGTCCAATGAGGGACTGTCCATAGCAAAGTGGGACAGCTGGTAACCCTGGTGACCATGCCCATGTCGCTACTGGGGTTGTCACCTTTTCCAGTGGCCAAGGTGGGACATTTTCGGGACTCACATCAGATTTTACAGGCCGACACATACCCACGGTCACTATATAGCATAGAACTTCACTTGTTTGCCTAAATAAAAGCTTATTGTTGTAGCAGTTTGGTTGCTCATTCTGTTTCTTGTGACATTTAAGTATTTCAGTTACGGAAATAACCATTTCATGCAACCATTACATTAAATACGGGATATCATTATGTCCTACAATCTTAGCACATTTGCCATTTTTAATATTTTTTATCGGGACACAACTGCCCACAGAGGGACTGCCCCTCGCAAAGTGGGACAGGTGGTAACCTTAGTCGCTACTCCTATGTCGGTGCGGCGCGCTGACATGCTGCGGTACACCTTCTCTGGGTATGCCCACTAACGGTGCATTGCGGGACAAACACGGTGTTACGCGTATCCTTTGTTCCTTGGATGGGTACACTTAGGGCTTCGTGGGTTGTATTTGCTTCTCCGTTTTGTTGGGACGGGTACTATGTTGCATACTCTACGTGCGTTTCATTCTGCACGGGCCCTGGCTGCTGCCATTACTATAATGGGCGGACCGTGGCAGTCAGCACATTAGGTTGCTCATCGCCTGCCGGCTTAGCCATGCCTCCGGACGCATCCTACTTGGGCTCGCTCACGTACACTACGCACATGTCTGTGGTTGCGGCGTGCTCTCATTACTATGCATATGGCACTACTACGCCGACTATTCACTGCACCGCCGGCGCAGGCCTTACACCGGCCTTGCGCCGAGCTTCATGAATCCCGGGGTGTGTCTTTAGGAGTAGTGTTGTTTAGATTGTTCTTTCTCAATCATTTGATAGTATGTTGATTGTATTGATGTACTTTATATATACCCATATATGTATTCATAGATATATCTATATCTATATCTATATCTATATCTATATCTATATCTATATCTATATCTATATCTATATCTATATCTATGGTTTACTATCAAAACCAAGAAAGACACTTCTGGCTTTGTTTAATACACCAAAATAAAACATCAAAAACAAAAAAGTTTTTACAGCTACATGTTGAATTTCCTTTCTCTGATGTCCGCATTCAACATAATTTGACATAGCAAGATGTGGCGTCAGACACCCAGGCTATTCAGTTTAACATGCCATGAGAATTTTACTTCTGCAGCACAGGTTTTTACTGTTTTGCTGGGGGGAAAGCCCCCCTGCACCCCCATACCCCCTGAAAATTATATATACCAACTCCAAGATCATGCTATAGTGAGGAAAAGGTTAAATTCCCTGATCCTCACTCTGCCATGATTGCAATTCACAATGCAAAGCCCATAATAATGAATCATGATTTACTTTCATTATTGTGGGGTCTTAGCATTCCAGTTTGGCATTGTATATCTTTGAAACTGCGTTTGGCATTGTATATCTTTGAAACTGTACTTTCCTTCATCTGACATTTGATCAACTGCATTTCTCTCTTTTGATAGTAAACCTATATATGATGAACTTCGACCAATGAAATAAATGCATGAACAAAAGTGCTAAAATCTAACCTTATGGCTTTGGCATCATTCTTTCTATAGATCCCCCAGGTTCACTGTTTGGTTTAAGTATTGTTCATATCTGTGTAACCAGCGGTGTTTCACAGGGATCAGTCCTGGTACCTCTACTGTTTGGAATATATTTCTCCGAAGTACAAGCAAAAACTAAAGGTATATGGCTGACACATTTTGCTGATGACTGCAAACTGGGAGTGGCCATAGAATCTCAAAATGATGTCAACATCCTACAAGAGAGTCTTACACAAACACATGATTGGTGCCAAAGTCATGGCCTTAAACTCAGTGCAAAAAAATGTATTATCATTTCTTTTGGTAACTGTGATGTTTCTGCTAACTACAGCAATAGCAACACCTTAAGTATGCACTCAGTGGTGAGAGACCTGGGCACACAGGTTGACAGAAACCTTATCTTTGAACACCATGTCTCCCCAGTGGTAAGAAGGGCATTCTATACTGCTCTTCTCATAAGTAAGGGCATTGCCTCCAGAAAAAAAAGAAGTTATAACCTCCCTGCACTTTTCCCTCATCAGGCCAGTAATTGAGTACAACACCCCATTTTGTTATATACCTTTCCAAGCACCTGCAGCAATTGGAGAGACCACAAAGGTTCCTCACAAGGAAAATTCCAGGTTTTCGGCATCTGTTCTATGTGGATGATCTGAAATCACTGTCACTTTATTCTGTTTCATACAGACTACTCAGAGGTGATATCTGCCTTGCATACAAGGCAGTCTCTGACACTGCTTTACTGGAAATGCTGCATCTCCGTAAGTCAAATGGTACACGGGTTACTCGCTCTAAAGACCTTAACCTGGTATTTGACATTAATAGAACCTGCTGGAGGGACATATTTGTCTCCCAGAGGTTGTTACGAAACCTTTGTAACAGACTCCCACTTTATGTCAAACAGATCACCTCACTAGCCCTCTTCAAATGCAGTCTGAACGATTGGATGGGTAACCGTAAATACACACTGGAGGTTCCACCTGTGTCCTTTTTGAATAAGGGCAATATTTTCTGATCTTGGAAATAAGGGTAGAACTTGGCTAGGCTTGTAAGGGCCCTATGGCCATTAGCCTAGTAACTTCCTATGATCCTGTGATCCTATGATCAAAACAATATGAGATAGGAAGGTACATAAACCACATTTGTAATACTGAACTCTGCATAACCAATGTTCAAGTAATTCCAATATGTTAAATGCTGTACCCATCAACTAACTTGCTTCACATTAAATGTATTACATTTTGTGAATTAAAAAAAAATACCCATTTATTAATTAAATACTCATTAAAATCCAAATCGACATCAACGTGATGTTGTTTGCATATTTGTCCCTTTGTAAAGTAAAAACATGTTTTACAGTCCTAGTTTGCTCTGTAGTTCCTAGTAGAATACACCTTTTATAAACAGCATTTCAATGCATTGAGTATTCAAGGAATGTCTTAAAAAGTAGAAAGAATTAAAATTAAAGTGAGCTATTAGCTTCATTAAATGTGCTATTACTGTCATGTATAGTATATGTTCCAGATATGGTGCATTAAGGAGACAACGTCATCTACAATGACCTACTGCACTGAAACTGACAAATAAACACCAGATACTTTTTAAAATTGGTGCAAAAATATCCTCAGTTACTCACAGCAGGTAAAACGTAAAAATAATGAAAAGTTTATTAAGATGTTAGCACTTTCACGTTTTAACTAACCGCTTCATCGGACATACATCATCATAAAAAACAGTATTACTTAAAGTATTCGAATTAATGACATCATACAAGACAATTACCTTCGTAAAGACATAATGTCATAGCACATAGGTCTAAAATAAATTCTATTAAATAATAAAATATTTCAGTTTAACTTAGTGTTTCAAGGGCCTGTCTTTCAGAAAGGATTTTAAGGAGACTTTGGCATTTTGTTGAAAGATTTGCTCCCTAGACGAGAATGTTCCAAGAGCAGAGGAAGGAGAGGGAGAGTGTGGTGGCTACAGAGTACCAGCAATCCAGGCAGCCAGGAACGGAGATGGAAGAGACAGGTTTATTCATTTATTAACTGATACGCAACTCTCTTTACTGTCTAAAGGTCTGAGTTTTATTCCCACCCAGAAAACAGACGTGGTAGAAGTCTTGAAAAGCTTGAAGTTTTTTGGGCGAATTTTGAACTTGAACATTATATATAAAAATGAAACATGCATGCATGAAGTTTTTATTAAATTTTTATTATTTTTACGTTCTACCTGCTGTGAGTAACTGAGGTTATTTTCCCTCCATTTACTTATTTGTGCCTATACTGGTTATGCTGCAAGTAAGAGCCATCTTTGTTTATAGTTTATAAAACTCCATGCAGATTAGGAAGCATTTTGTACTCACTGCATAATATAACCAACTCTGAGGTAATACAGTCTCAAAGTATATTGAGGAGTTTTGACAAAACAGTACCTGGTATATTAAAAGATGAGCTTGAGTAGTTGCTCATATAATATATTTCTCATGTGTATTCTGTCAATAATTTGCTTAGAGGTCTAACTTTCCCTTTCAAAGTTAAATTGAACCTATTACTATTTAACATGTACTATTTATACACCCTCATTCATGGGCTTTTAGTGTAACACTATTTCCATATACTATTTACACACAGTAATTTATGGGCTTTTAGTGTAACCCCCAACTAGGCATTCTGTCAGTTCATTATTCAGGGACAGACTGCATATTTATTCATTATTTATACAGGCATAGGCTTTTAGTCTTTATTGTAGACATATATTTTATATATTACATATTATATCTAGTTAATAGTTTTGTATGTGTTAACTACTTAAATAATTTAAGTTTTTAAATGTTCATGTTAGATGCCATTGCAAATACGTCTGAAGAGGCAGTGGGTTACACTGTGAAAGCACTTAGTTATTTTTGGTTCAATAAATATACTGCTTTTATTACAGAAGAAGGTACCTTTGTCTTACTGTGAACATATAACTACACAGTGCCATAGTATTGCCTTGCGTCTTTATATTTTCAAGTATCTTTCTTTTTCTTTGGATGTTAAGCCATTAATCCGGAAGGTTCAGGTAATTTGCTTGTTTTGGGAACATTATATTTTTTACCTGACCACTGGAACTATGGCTGAAGAACAACAAGAAATCAAGTTGGATTATACACCAGAGGGTCGAGTAACAGAGGCTACCATCTCCATTAAGAGTAGGTTGCAAGATTCTCTGAATAGACTGAGCAATTCCCTCCTGCAAGGACATGATTCTGTGAGTAATAACTTTGATAGTGACTATGATGCAAACCTTGAGATTTTAAGGGAAAAGGTTAATTATTTTGAGGACTGCTTATTTAAGTTAAATAAGCTACAGCTACAACATTTTTATTTTGAGGCATGCCTGATATTGAAAGTAATTCCAAGAGGTTTACTTATTCTCAAAATGACAACTTATGGCAATACGTACCTCTTATTACCAGCAGAATATTAGAAACTAACGAGTTAAGCTTTAAATATATGAGCTTAATCATTAATTATTTCAAATTGGAAGAAAAAGAACTCTCAAATAAGCTGCTTAAAATACAGTCTGAACTGTACATAGAATTTCCTGAAGCATTACTAGACATAAAAATCAGGAATATAATGGATTCCTTAGCTTTGTTTGAGAAGAGGTCTCTGCACAATAAATTGCTGAAACTACAGAGAAATAAAAGGCATTTTTCTAATGGCCATGTCTTTGCTTGGCCGAGATGGAACAGTAGACCCAATCAGCAAGCAGCAACAGGGCCAGTGCCCACTCCAGGAACCTATGAGTGATGTAGCATAACTTCAACAGCATGGAGCATACCTCAAGGGGAAAGCACCGTAACCCCTGAAGGAGGAAATGAGCGGTATATGCGGAACTCTGCAAAAGAAGGGAATGTCCAACAGCTAAATCCCACAAACCAATCCAAAGAAGAGTTGACTGGGGCTAGACCAAAGGTTTTTTCATGTTCAGCAACAGTAGTGGATAACATCAATCCCTTTCCAGCAAAAACGAACGAGATGGCAAATACACAGCTGGCAAAGAAACAGACGAGTTTAAATGTAAAAGGAACCAGTGACTGGAAAAGATCCAGGAGCAGAACCAGACTGAAAAGGAAGTACGACCACAACATCAATACAACACTTGCCATCAAGAAAATGTGGTCGAACAACATGATTCAATAATATTCAAAAAGAAAAATCTAACAAAGCTAGACTTCTAACTGTGTGATACCTTAAACCTCTTGCATCAGAGGCCTTATGGGATATATGCAAATCACCCTTTAAGGATATCAGATGTTTCAGCTAAATGGCAATTCTGAACGTCCATGACTTTTTCTTATACTTTCATTTTTAAGTCTATTTATGGACAATTTCAGGCCATTAAAGCCAAACCCCTAAAGCTGTGGACATGCATGTTTCTGCCTTCGTATTACATCATCAGCACAGCATAAGAGGAATGTTTGACCTTTGGAAACACAGTGTTGTCATACCCAGCTGATACCCATAAACATTAGGGTGGTTCTACAAAATATCCCAACTAACAAACTAAAACAAAGAGTAAAAAGGTCACATGGATAACCAACTGGTTAAAAAACACAAAAAGAAAAATTTAGCAAAGCTAGACTTCTAACTAGGCAAGGGACTAAATGATAACGTCCAGATAAAACCTATTTTAAAAGCTAGACACTTAGGAAGTAATATACCATTTACTTATAGTTGTCCATTTTCATATACTATTTATACACCCACATTCATGGGCTTTTAGTGTAACACCATTTCCATATACTATTTATACACCCTCATTTATGGGGTGTTAGTGTAATACCCTCCCCCCACTAGACATTCTGTCAGTTCATTATTCAGGGACAGACTGCATATTTATTTATTATTTATACAGGTATAGGTTTTTAGTCTTTGTGGTAGACATATATTTTTATATATTACATATTACATCTAGTTTAATAGTTTTGTATATGTTTTAAATGTTTTTATTTTTTATTTTATGAAAGCTTTCACATGTATTAAGTTTAGCTCTTCTGAGGTTTGTAATATGTCTTTAAATGATGGCTTTCTTGGTAAGATATTTTTAATTGGATGCTTCTTTAACTAATTAAATAATTAAAGTATTTAAATGTTCATGTTAGATGCCATTGCAAATACGTCTGAAGAAGGAGTGGGTTACACTGTAAAAGTGCTTACGTTAATTTTGGTTCAATAAATAGACTGCTTTTATTATAGAAGAAGGTGCCTTTGTCTTACTGTGAATATATAACTACACAGTGCTGTAGTATTGCCTTATATCTTTATATTTTCAATGTATAATCAATGTAAACTGTGAAAACATGTCATAGGAATTGATAAGCAGACTAAGACATTATTGCTTTAGAATGTTGCATCAAAACACTTAATTGCAAAGGATCTGGATTTATAAAAATAGCACATTTAAGAAACGGATACATTTTAAAAAAGAGGCAGACAGTAAATCTATAAAGCAAGAAATTCTACTACATATAGGTTCATAGCTTCATAGGTAGGTACTAGGCTATCGGCCCAAGGGCCTACGTAAGCCTAGCCAGCAAGGTTCCATAGCTTACGCCACCCAAGAAAATTATTTTCCTGTGCCACTGTCGTGCAGAGACACAGAAGTGATCCCCGGGGTGTATTTCCTATTTCCCATCCACTCATCAAGATTTTTCTTGAAGAGTGCTAATGAAGAACTTTGCTTGACATAGATGGGTAGCTTGTTCCAGAGTATAGGAAGTCTCTGGGACAGGAATCTATCCCTCCAGTGTGTCCTGTTGATTGTGGTGGCAAGGTTTAGGTCCCTAGAGCATGTAGCTCAGAGGGATTGGGATTTCTTTAGGTGTAGCATGTCCAACAGCTCTGGGTTTGACATAGCTTTATATGTTAGGCAGAAATCACCTTGGAGTAGGCGATATGCTATGGAGTAAAGCTGGAACTTTTTAAGGCGGTCAGTGTAGGACATTTGTTTGAGGCCAGTAATCCTCTTTGTGAGGTACTTCTGTTGCCTTTCCAGCTGCTGCAGATGTCTTGTGAGGTACATTCCAAAAGGGGCGTTGTACTCTATAATGGGTCTAATGCGTGACGAGTAGAGGGGAATGACCTCTTTTTTCCTGGATGAGAACCTTTCTATGGTGAGGTGTGCTACGTAGAAGGACTTCCTGACTAATGTGATGATGTGACTATCAAAGGAGAGACTACTGTCCACCTGGGTCCCAAGGTCTCTTATCATGCATTCAGTGTTAAGTAGATTGCTGCCTATGTGGTAGATCATGGGTACAGAGTTTTTACTAAAGGGGATGACACTGCCTTTTTGGCATTGAGCTTGATGCCATGGCTCTGACACCAGGCATCTGTTTCAGTGAGGCCCTTCTGTAGGATGTCCACATCATTTGGGGACTTGACTATGGCTCCTAGTTTGCAGTCATCTGCTAACTTCATTAGCCAGAGTCCTTCTGTGTTAGCCTGTACTTCAGAGAAGTAGATACCAAATAGGAGAGGTCCCAGGACGGAGCCCTGTGGTACACCACTTGTCACTGCTTTGAGGTCAGATTTGAAGTCTGCAACTTTTACAGTGTGGGTTCTGTCAGTGAGCCAGTTGGCAACCCATTTTGTGATGTAGGGATTTATGCCTAGTTTAGTGAGTTTAGCTATAATTCCAGAATCGGAGATGGTGTCGAAAGCCTTGGCGAGGTCAAGATAGGCTGTGTGAACCACCTTACCCTCATCCACGGCTTTGGTGACTGCCTCAAAGAAGTTGATCAGGTTCAGGAGGCATGATCTGCCTTTCACAAACCCAAACTGGGATCCAGAGTTTGGAGGTTACCAATGTCTTTGTTTATGAGTTCCATGATGATACGTTCCATGGCCTTGCAGACCAAGCTCGTCAGGCTAATAGGTCGATAGTTCCCAGGATCAGTAGTGGCTCCCCCTTTGAGGAGTGGGATAACTGTTGCTGTGCACCATTCAGTGGGCACAAAGCCTGATGTGAGGCTATTATTGAACATGGTGCTTAAGTGGGGAGCCAGTTCATTCTGATGTTCCTGTAAAACGCAGCCTGGGATGTTGTCTGGTCCCATGGATGCTGTGTTTTTGGCTTTAGAGAGTGCAGCTTTTACCTGCGTAGTTGTGATTACAGGAACTCTGCATTCTTAATTATAATTGTAAATTACTTCTTAAAACAAGTCAGTCAGTCATTAGTAAGTCATTAATCATATTTTAAGTACTAAATTCTCTAACTACCTCTGCACTTTTAGATCTTACCCTACTTCTACATCTATTGGAGCTTGTTATGTCGATAGTTTCACACTTAAGCTGAAAAAAGAAGACATTTTCATCAAACATGTTCATCAATGCAAAGTTAATGGCTGTGTATTAACCTGTCTTAGTATTACTTTGTGATTTGTCTTGGCTAGTGGGATTTTGTCATGAAAAAGTAATTTTATTTTATACCTAGTCCATCTTCTTCCCACAATGCGCTATGTGTTCTACTTAACGATCTAACCAGTTCGCTGTTGCTTTGCTCTCCCCTGGTTTTCAAAGGCACCACTCTGAGTTCCTTCTTTTGTTCACTGTTTCTGAAGTCAGTCAATATATCTTCTGATGAAATCATTCAGTCTTCATCGTAGAAGCTCAGAGTATGAGTTTGAAGAGAAAGTTATGGAAGTGGCTGTGTAGACCATTTTTTGCATGCTCAGTTGTTTTGATTTTGTTTCATCTGGTGCATTCTTTTACAAATGTCTTATTTTGCTGTTGATATTTTTTTATTTCATTGTTATTTCATTTTTGCCTCTATACTCTTTGTGTTATTGCTGGAGTTGGGTTCATGGCTGCTCTATGTCAGAGATGTGGATGAGATTCCCAATCTTTGTGTTTTCAGACGGGAGAATTTACGTCTTGCTGTTTATTGCATTTTTGCTTTGAGGTTCTGTCAATGTCAAATCCAGTGTAAAGCATTGTCTGGTTGATTTCCTGAGGTTCATTGTGATGTCTTACTCCTATTGATTAGTGTGGTGGTCTGTTTCAGCTCTCCATTCTTCTTTCGCATTGTCAGTTTATTGGGCTGTTGCTTTTCTGTAGGATAGTAGAAGATTGCATCTTGCGATTGTCATCTGTCTTAGATGTACAGTTTTAGTTTTATTTAATATAAAAAAATCTGAATATGAGTGATGTTTTCAATCCTAGTGCAGATTACTTCTGGTGTGGCAGACAGAACCGGATCCAGCAATCGGTGACCTAGACAGTTACCAAGGGTCCACTGGCTTTGGAGGGCCTGCCACAAAACTTACAGTTCTTCTTTAAGAAAGCACTTCCATGCATTATAGTTCTTTTTTAAAGAAACACGCAGAGTGTATCCTTAATAGCATGTGTGCATACATCTTTAGTAATAAACTTTGGATCGGAGTGCACAAACATGAATTATTATGGAGAGCTGTGTGACTGTGTGTCTGTGCACGCATGCGCACTCGTTCAATCATGTGTGTGTGTGTGTGTGTGTGTGTGTGTGTGTGTGTGTGTGTGTGTGTGTGTGTGTGTGTGTGTGAGTAAAATGCCCCAGTTCAGAAAAGCAGGTTAGTTAAATTATTTAGGCTCAAACACTATACCTTGAAAACAGGACCCTAAAGTCTGAATCCTCTACACCAAGGGCCAAACTGGCATCAGTGAGTGCATTGAAAGGGCTGTTGAGTTTCTGTGCATTTTCAAAGAATTATGAGTTTCAAGGGAAGAGAAGTGTATAGCTGCTTATACTAACTCTGTTTTTAATTTCTCCATGTATTTTGGGTTTCTAATACCATGACAGGAACAGACCCCTTTCCTAAGTCAAAGTATGATTAAATTTCATGAAATTAGCATTGTTTCAATCTTTGATGTCAGTCAAAATTGCTCTTTGCAGCACCTGCAATGTGCCCAGTATTGACTTCTTCTGCAATTCGTATGGGGTTACATGTTTTGGTAACATATCTAAGTATGGTTGTAGATTCTTTTTTATAAGAACCATTGTTCCTACTACTATTGGAACTGTCTGGGTATCCTTCTTCCACATTGCTCTCATTTTTGCCTGCAAATCCTGACATTTTATGACATTGTGTCTCTCTGTACGCAAGACACTGTAGTCAGTGTGTGTGTGGTGATTTCAATGATCAATGCTACTTTTCTCTTCTTTTCATGGACCACTATATCCAGTTTTCTAGCATCTATCTTTTGAACTGTTGGTAATGGGTGATCCTATGTGATGTAGACTTCATTATTTTCTATGATGCTTTGTGGCTTTGTTTCCAGTGTTTTTCATCCACTTCAGTGCCAGAATGTTTGCTCAATCCCCAGTGCAACAGTCTTGCCACATTATTATGCCTTTCAGTATAAAGACCTTATGGCATTAGTATGTCACAACAAGCAACAAGGTATGAAACTGTTTCCAATTCTGTTTTACAAAACCTACATTTGTCTATTTCTTCCACATGTTCAATGGACTTTATAAACTGACGTGTATGTAGCCCACTATCATGTACTGCCAATATTAACCTTTCATCTCTTGCTTTGAATTCCCCTCTCCTTAACCATTCCTAAGGTCGATCTTGATCAACAAGGGGTTCTTCCAGAAGTTTTCTAAACTTCCAACTATATTTATGCATTTTACACATTTCTTGGCTTCTGATCTGGTCCTTCACCTTATATTCTTTCTTTTGTTTTTTTGGCACATTCAGTCGCTGGCTGATTTTTATCTGCTTCCAGTTTGATTTCCATTCCTGCTTGACACTAATATGCTTCTGCCAGATTAAGCAGAGAAGTCATCTTAGATTTACCCTCCTCATGTTTCAAAACTTTCACTATTTTTGGGTCTGAGGTCAGCAAATACATGTGCAGTCCCAGGATTGTAGATCTATATGTGTAGTCAATTTCAAGGAGTCCCATCCATCCTTTGGAAAGAGGAGAATATATAATCTTGGTATGTAATGATTTTTATAAATCATCTGGTGAGCATGAAGCAGCCTTCTTGTTTTCCTGTCTAATCTATCCAACACGTTTTGGGGCCAGTCAGTCACTTCAAAACTGTAAGTTAGGACATGAAGATCAAATTGGTTTATAGCTTGAATTTTGTTCCTAGATGTCAGTGCTGTTTTCAGGATTAATTTAAGTCTTCTAAAGCTTTCCTTACTAAGTTTAATTCACATTTGTCCATGTCTTATTGTTGATCTTTCATCAATTCCCAACTATTTATATACTCCCCCTTGCTGAAGTTATTTTATATCACATTCTTGTCCCAGACTGATGTTTTCTTGGTGCTGCAGTTTTCTAGCTTTAAATGTTGCTTTTGCACATTTATCAAGACCAAATGACATTGTTATGTCATCTGAAAAAGTTTTGACAACTTGCAGTTGTGCTTTCGGTTCCTCATCTGATGCACTATACAGTTTTAAATCATCAACAAAGAGAAGAAAGAAGTCTTTACATTTTGTTGTTTTCTAGGTGCCAAATTATAGCCATGGCCTAAGCTGTTGAGTAGACAGCTTAATGGGTTAAGGACAAGACGGAATAGCAGCAGAGACAGAGAGTTACCCTGGAATATCCCCCTTTTAATTTTTATCCCTGGGATAATAATTTGTCCTTTATCATGGCTTAATTGCAAAGTGGTCTGCCACTGTTTCATGGTCACTGTAATGTAGTCAATCAGTGTAGAGTGTATCTTATACATTTTTAAGCACTCTTTTATCCATGAATGTGGGATACTATCAAATGCTTTTTTGTAATCAATCCATGCCATACTTAGATTCTTCCCCTTTTTACAGTAAACCGCTATGACTTTATTTAACGACAAGTGATCCTTTATTTCATATGACTTACTTTTATTGCCCTTTTGTTTTATTGTCATAATTGAATTTTATTGTAAATGACTATAAACTCTGACGGCATCATTTCCAGTGTATAGTTTATATGACATCAGAAGGCAAGTTATTGATTGGTCTATATTTCAGGGTAGCTTGCAGGTTTACTCTTAAGTAGGAGCATTATTTTTCCTGTTGTTTGCCAGGTTGGTGTCCTTTTGGGGTGTGCAAGAAAATAGTTCTTACGCATGGTTAAATCTTCATGCAAAGATGTCAGTACTTTTAAACAGAAGTTAGGTACTGCATTTGAGCCTGCATTTGTTTCACTCTGTCTCGCTGTTACTTCATCTCATTTCATATCCTGTACCTTTAACCTTCTTATTCTTTCTTTTACTTCTTCTATGCATTTATCATTTTTTTATGTTCCGCAGGATCTTCATAAATACTGCTCCAAAATATATCTATTTCTTCTTTTTTTAATTGTCTATCAATTATTTTACCTTGTTTCCCAATTCTCTATAAAATGTTTTTGGGTCATCAGTAAATTGTTTATTTTGTACTTTTCCTTTGACTTTATCAGGTTATCTTCTACATTTTTTCACCTGCTCTGAGATTTTTAGTTTTTTATTTGCAATAGTGCACAATAGATCCTGATTTGTTCTAGTACTGCACATTGCTTTTATCTTGTCTGTCTTTCTAAGTATTTTTGTTGATCTGTTCCCTCTTTTATACTCTTCTAACAGTGCCATTTCTTGTCTTATTTGCTTTATAGTTTCCTCTAATCGATACTTCCATTAAAGTATTCAATTTCTCCCTTTGCTTTCCCTTACTACCTTGTGTTCATTTGGTAGAAGTTTATCAGTTATTAATTTAGATGCACAGTAATATATCCTGTTTACTTTTCTTACATTGCATGGATCTTTATAGACAGTCCTAATTACTGTGTTCATTTGTTTTATCACACTTCTGACTTTTTGGGTTTTATTGACCTTCTGCAGTCTACTTCTTTCATTGATGTTAATATGTCTGTCTATCTCTATTAAAGTAACTCTTCTTCTAAACTGAAGGCACATTTTTTGTTTTCTTTTAATTGTGGGCACTCTGTAGAAAGTTTGATAACATCTTCCTGTGGCACATTCTCTTCACTTTCATTCTGTGCCATCCGTTGCTCTGTCACATGAGAACTCGCTGGTCTGTCACTCCTCAACAACTCCTTCTGAGTTTCCACAGCGTCCTGTTCTTCCCTTGCTGTCCAGCTTTAAGGGAATGTTTATACTGGTTTCCTGTGAAAGGCTCCAAAACATCTTCATATGGCACCTGACCAATTGCTTCCTGTTCCACTGGTTTCCACTTAATTTGGATGTCCATTGCTCTATCCTGTTGTGGTGCTTTCTGAATTAGATTTTTACACTGAATCCTTCACTTCACAGGTAGTCCATAACCTCAGTTTCTATTTTTTTAACTTCTCCATTACTAATCTCCTTTTCTATGTTTCCTCTCTGTTTTCTTATGTTTTGTATTGTAAAGTTTTCCATGTCCAGATTCCTTTGCCTGTATTTTTCTTCAAATATCTTTGGTGCTACTCTTTTTGTATTGGGTAGCTTTGCTTTCTCCTTTACATAAATATTACACCATATTAAATCTTTTTTTTCTTTCCCATATCCATATTTCTTCTTCAGATGTCACCTGATCTTCCTCTTTCTCCTTACTTTGGGGACTCGTTCCATCATGCTGTGATGTAACCTGAGTTGAACCTTGTATACCAAATCCTTCACTTTGCAGGCACTGCATAACTTCACCTTCTATTTTTTTTAACTTCTGTTTTACTAATCTTCTTTTCTACATTCTCTCTTTGTGATATTATTTTTTATTACGAAATGTTCCATATCTGGATGCCTTTGCTTGTATTTCTCTTCAAATATCTTTGGGGCTGCCTTCTTCATATTGATTAATTTGGCTTTCACCTTTGCATACATTTTGCACCATATCAAATCTCTTTCTCTTTCCTGTGTCCATATTTCTTTGTTTATACTTTTCCAAAATCTCTAAGTTTTGTTGTTTATATTTTCCCACTTCCTCAGATGCTTCTTTTTCCAAACAGATCAAAGTTTCTCGGCCTATATACTGGTTTTCACAAATCTGTTGTATTAATAAACACACATTTTTATTTGAGGCTTCTGACAGTTTTTTCTTGTGGAAGTATTTTTTTTCCTCTAAATTCTCTCTTAATCATTTTGTATATCTTGTGTCTGGAAATTATGGGCTTTTTGCATAATAGTAACAATACATAATTTATTTCTTATCTTCAATAGTCCGCTATCATCTTTATGGCTCTTCTTTGGCCTATCAGTTTTTGTGATTTTTGTGGACTGCTACTTCCTTCTAAAACATGGGGGGGGTGCATCCTCTCCCTGAGCCTGAACTGGCCCTATTGTAGGAATGTTTCCATATTTTGAGGATTCTGAACTGTCATTTTTTTCCAGTGCTGGCACCAGTGTGCCTGCCAGGAGTGGGCACTGTTTTTATCCTGGGTCTTGTGCACCCAGCTGTCTTTTTAAAATTTTGACCTACTTCTGACCATGATATATGCTATATAAATACAGTCTATATGTCTTGGTGAAATTTTGTGAAAAACAGGGTCCACCTCGTGAAGGTACTCACCAAGACATGAGGATGAATTAAGTTTCAGCAATACTACTCTCCTTTGCTTGCTGACTTGTCCTCTCTCCATTCGGTCCCCCACACCACGTAGACGAAGTGCTGATATTGCGGTGACACCTTTAAGCGGGAATGGAGGTGCTCCACTCCTGAGTGTGTCCATGCTTGGATAAGATGTCTAATAATTATGAACTTGTTGCCAGTTTGACATCCATTCCCTATTGCAATATTAACAGCTTACCATTTTTTTTAAGTGCAACATGAGCAGTTTATTCTTCAAGAGCAGCAGCTACTGAATCTGTACATGAAACAATGAAATGTAAAGCTGTTTACTAGCAGCAACCTCTTCATTAGTTACAGATCTGTTTAATGTGGAATTAGTCAGGTGACTTTTACTTCTGCAGAGATTGTGCATATTGACTGATATTGGTGGATTGTAATGACAGAGGTTTGAGTGGCCTTTTGTGATGGAAATGTTTTGTAATGGGTAGTTTTGTCATTATTGGTTCATATGTTTTGTTTCATTGCTTACTGGAAAAATGTTCAAACCTACAAATTTAAAAGAGACTCTATCAAGTGACACTGTATTTTACAAGGAATATAATCTAATACAATCAGGATGGTACATCAAAGAACACATGCATGTATGCAAGGTTCAAAAAATGTGTGCAAGGGGCCAATGGTTTGACAATACCCAAAAGGTAAACTTAATCTGCCACTGGCCAGATGCATTTTCTTTGAATGTGGATTAATGCTATTTCAATGAATGCGAGTTTCAAGGACAGAGAAGCTTACTTTTGAAGACAAGTCTGTTTTCAATCTGCTATAAAATTTAAAATAAAAGTTTTAAATATCTCTGATCATTGTAGAAGTAAAGAAGAAAACACTATGCACTCTAACAGATTTGAAAAGTGTTTATGACAACTGAGGAGAAACAGCTAAGTAATGGGATGCTAGAATGGCTGAGTGGGTGCTGCAGGGATGTGGGGTGTCCGATCCATTACTCTGCCTAAGACCCTATTTGACCATGATCTGGCTCCGGTGGCAGAACTGTAGTGAGTATTGCATCATCTTTTCACTTTGAGCTCATTTTGAGGGAATCTTTTGGACATGAAGTGAAGATGAGGTTGAGGAAGTAAGTTGATTTTGGTACTGGGATTGACAGCTCTTTTGTTATTTATGCTAATGAAGTCCTTGTTTGAATTTGGACAGAAGTGCTGAATTTATTGTCTTTAAACTCTTTGCTTCATATTTTCCAGAGAAGAGTGTTGCTTATTTAGCTGGTACTTTTGTTTGCCTCAATTGACCTAGTCTCCATTTACTTATACAGTTTAAAATCAATGTCTATGTGACAGCACTCATTAAGTGCTTTACAGGCATTCAAAGCTGATAAAATACCCTGCATTGTTTTTGTTTTATTTTTTTGTATCTGATAGCACATAGAGTAGATAAAACTCCATACACTAACATAGACACAATTAGGTCTCACCGATCTTAACCAGTACATTCTTGACATGGATGCCAAGTCTCACGTCTCAAGCTTTGCTCTCAAGATAAATTTCTAGGCATGCATGTTTTGAACAGGTAATAACATGGTTACAATTGGAGATCAAATCATAATACTCTGTGTTATGCACTAATCCCCCCATCCCCACCTAACACTAATCCCCCCCATCCCCACCTAAATGCACTTAATGCATTAATCTCATGCATACCAGGGTTCAGCAATCACAGCAGAAGAGCTGTAGAACATGAACTACATAAAACTATAACTGGATCTTTCAATCATATCCTGAGACGTTATGCGTTCTCGACATGAATGTCAAGATTTTCATCTCGAGACTCTCTCTTGAGGAAAATGACTTGACATCTGTGTCTCAGACACATAACATCTTGGTTATTATAAGGGACCCAATCACAATTATCTATGCTTATTCTGCTGAGGTACCTATTTTATTGTTTTTTTTTGTTATCTGTCTGTTGTTTAGGAGATAAGCACTATAATAAAGATGAAGATGAAAGTGCCATTGGATCACATTGGTTCAATCCTTACTTCATAACCTATTGAGTCTTGAGAGTTTGGAGTTTGCTTATATGAATTCACATGCATTAACACTACAGAGTGAAAGTTTTCAAACTGCAGGGCCAGGGTCTAACTATAATAATTATCTTCCATTACTTATCCTCAGACTTAGCAAAATAAACTGCTGTGGTTCAACACCATAACTGTACAGATTTTCACAGAATGTCCAGATTTTTTCCTCATATGTCTGGTCCATTTTTCATAAAATTGTGGTTTTCTGGCAAATTGGTGGCAAATCATTTAAGACTGACGTTAGAAAATAATTACAGACATTTGAGTTTCAGACTTCAAACCCTTCTGAAAATTCACACTAATGCAAAGCCTGTTATTCTTTCAACTTTCTACATTTGTAAGGGCAATATTTACAAATTGTCCCTATTTTTGTGCCTTTGTCCCACTTTTAGGTATGGCTTTTTCCAGATTTCTTGCTCTAACAGGTTCAGAGGTTTGGTCAACACCCAAATGGAAAGTGTGAAATGCAAAGGCTTCAAAAAAAAAAAAAGCTCTTGTTTAGTTTTTATTCCCATTCATTCATAATGTGGTAGCCTCAGATATGTGGATTCCTGTCTGTAAAAGAAAAATTAACCATATTTTAAATAAACAATAATCAAACAGTTATAGTATATATTCTTTTGGCAAGGCTGTTCCTCTCCCTATGCACTTTGTAAGCAGTGAGCTACTTAATGGAGTTTTAAGATCTTTAAATGTTCTTCTAGAAAGAGTTTCCTAATGACTTGCTTTTATTTAATCTTTGCTGTAATCTGCAGTGTTTACTAGCTTTTTTATGGTGCTTTAATGATCACATTTGGAAATGTAACATAATTTTTAAATGTGTTAATCAATTCTTTCTGTCTAACCTCGTTTTTGTCACTCGTGGTTTATTAGCATGCTTCTATCCTTCATGTGTCATTTTTTTAGTTGCCACCAGTGATTATATGTTACCATTTTATAATACTCATTTAGTTTATACAGCAGAGCAATTGATACTGGACCTATTAATGCCAACAACCTCCCTTTGGTCCAGCATTGCTCTCTGCTGTAGCAGACAACAGTCAATTACTGCAACAGCAGTGCTTTTTAATGTTTGTGGAGTCAAGGGAAATTTGGGAGCAGGCTACTCTGTCCTATGCTCCACCTTCTCATCTTCTGCAGGGGTTAGTGTGACAGGTAGGGGGTAGCTAAAATTCAGCACTAGGAAAAGTGTGTGAGATGTCAGTCTGGCTTTGAGTGTGCATAGTTGGGCAAAATATGGAGAGATAGTGGTGTTACTTGTTTAAAATTAAATACTTTATAACCTGCACCAACACCTTAATGCAAGCCATAGTCTTGATTTGGGAAGCCTAATACTAAAGTTGATCTACATAGAATAACACGTCCAAGATGGCGCGCACACACACACACACACACACACACACACACACACACACACACACACACACACACACATTGAATTCTGCAGCTTACTGAGACAGTATAACATTAAAAAATGCAAATCCAGATTGGATAGTCTTGGCTCTCCTTTTGGTGTATTATAGTCAATGTATAGACCTTTGGTCTACATTTGGTCTGTTATCTTCACTGAACAGAATTTAAATTGATCATGTTGTTTGTAGGAAGCAGAACAGGGGTTACTGAGTAAAAGAAAATAGTAAACTAGCATTCTAGCACCCTGTTATATCTAACACATGTGAAACAAATTGTTTTCCTGTAGAAAAGTGTTTATAACTCAATTAACGACTGACACAGTTCAACTGTAGTCACACCTTCCCCCTCATGTTATCAATATTGTCAGGTGTCTTGGGAGCTGTTCAGTAATTAAAATGAGACACAGGTTTCACTGTACTGGTATCTCAGGAGATGTGGAAAAAGGTCTCCACAGGTAAGGAAGTCATCTTTTGAAGCAGCAGCCCATTTTCCTCTCCCTGTGGGGAACTGGGCACATTAATAACAAAAGTTAACCAGGGGGATCAGATTAGAGAGTGTGAATTGGTGTGGATTACTTGTTGAACTCATGGTAGAGCCATTGCTGTTTCCAAACAGATAGTTCAAGTATACTTTAAGAAAATAAAAAAATACTTCCAGCTATATAATTAAATATTTTTCCACAGTCCTGCTGAGACGTTAAAATAAAACTTTATTCTTTGATGCCTGGACGTGAAAGGCATATGCGCATACCTCTCAACATCCAGATTTTTGCCTTGTATTTTTGGTGTGTTTCTCATAAAACTGTTGATTTTTTTTTTTTGGCAGATCTTTAACAAATCATTGAGGATTGAAGTCAAAAAATAATAATAGTCATTTAATTTTCAGAACTCATAACCTTCAGAAAATCCATGCTAATACAAACCATGTTATTATATCAAATGCCTAAATTTGTAAGAGTTAAAAATTGTCCCTATTTTGGGCCTTTGTCCCCCACATTATTTATGACTTTGTCGAGATTTCTTGCTTTAAAATATTGAGAGGTATGCATATACATAATATTAGTATTTAGTGAATGTACAGAGATTCAATTGCTCTAGCAATGGTGGGGGGTGTTATAAATTTCTCACTTCACACTTTGGGACCAGTGTTGTAGATACTGAAATAAAGGTTAGAGTGTCAGGGTCTGAGGAATTTCGTAGACAGGTCAGTGTAATTTATATGTTTATTTGTGTTATTCCTGTGTCCAATTTCCTACACAGTAGGAGTGGGTGAAGTGATTCCGGGGTTTTATCAACAGGACTACCTGTATGAAGCAAGTGAAGGTGTTGACATGATGGAAGGTCTTTACCAGATCATCAAACTCTGCTCACATGATTCCACAAAAAAATATCAGCACCAATCCCATCTCTCTAGTAGACTGGGATTTTATCAATTCAAACTGCATCAGAACTTCAGACTGACTTCCACAGATTAATCTTGGCATTGAGCACGCCAAGTGTAGCCAGAGGTTTTGACACTCTTTTCACATCCACTTGGATACCATATTTTACTGTGTTCTGTCGGGGGGGGGGGAGTGAGGAGATGGGTTTATGGGCTTAATTAAGTTTGGAGAGTAGCCACACAGGCCTGTGTAAGGATCTGGCTTGCACTTGATTAACAGTATCTGCAGCTAAGGCATACCTCTGTAGATCTGGGAGCCCCAATCCACCAAAACACCTGGGTGCCATTAACTTTTATCTGGCTAAACTTGGGTGCCTGCCTTCCAATATGAAATGCATCAGTACGTTCTGCAACTTGGCTGATATGCTGTGTGAGTGGAGTATTGGAAGGCACCTGGCTATGTATAGAAATTAGGGAAGAAATCACATCCAGACTGCTGCTATCTTAGCTAAGAGATGGGGGCAGCTTCTCTCATGTCCTCATTCTCTTATGACTGTAAGATAAATCCTGAATTAGGTTCAGTTGTACCATGCCAGAGAGTAAAATGAATCACTAAGATTCTTAGAAACTTGTATGAATTGGTCACTTGTATCCCAAGGGGGGGGGGCTTCAATGTGCAATTTGACTAGCTTCATTCAAGGGGAACAGCACCATCTTTAACCAGCTGATGGATAAGTCTGATCAGTTCTCAAAGTTGCAGAGGGCACTTAAGATCTCCTGGACAATGTTGTAAGGGGCAGACAGCTATCGAATACAGTCATCAGCAAACTAGATGCTGGTTAGATTACTCACTCCCTGGGCCCTAATACCCCAATGGTCATATTTAGTCTGGTCAATGGATTCAGAAATTTCAATGCAAGGGTAAATGAAGATGGGGAGTATTGACATCCCTGGTGATTTATATAGGAAAGTGGGAGAAGTGCTGAGTAGATCTTATTGGTAACAACTTGGACTAATAACTCTTTCTGAATACAAAAATGTCAGAACAATCCAGATAAAGTTCCACCATGTGGCATTGAATGCACTCTCAAACAGAGACACACAGACACACACACACACACACACACACACACACACACACACACACACACACACACACACACACACACACGAAAACACTCTCTGAACATTATTTTCAGTCTTAGTCCTTAGAAACAACATCTTTAATTAGCTTTGTGTTGGAAGCGATAGCAAAATATGACAACCATTTATATCTCGTACACCTTCTAGCTTGTGCTGTACAACATGACAATGAGTATACCTTATACATGTTCCAATCTTACTTTCACTATATTTCTTATGCACAAGTGATATGGGTGATTATCATGAGCCAAATGCAGAATGGATAGCACAAAGTGTATTTGAGATGTACACCTCGTGGTAACCATTTCAGACATACAGACAGCTCTAATACAGTGCTGAAACAAGATGTGTAGTGTCATGGCAGGATGTCTCCATGGCTGAGCCTGTACTACTTACTAACGAGGCAGTCAGTGGAGGGACATATGGTAATTAGCAACGTGCTCTCCACTTATAACGGCCTGCAGTAAGGCATTTACAAACTCAAATAAGTCAGAGAATTGATTGGCTGCATAAATTAGCACAGCTGCAGCTGTCCACTTGCTATAATGAACACACCATGTTTATCCATCATGGTAGAGGTACGTGCTGGTGAGTTTAGTGGTCAGGTAGTGTTAGTGGGTATTTGAATGTTTGTATATGAGAGCTGCATATATGCATGTATGTGTGAGTGTGTGTCTCTATGGAAGGTATCAGTAAAGGTTTAGGGAGAATATAAGCTAGAAAGGATTGTGTGTATGCATGTGTGTGTGTGTGTGTGTGTGTGTGTGTGTGTGTGTGCCTGTGTGTGTGTGTTTGTGTGTGCCTGTTTGTGGGCCTGTGTGTGGCATGGTACACCATTACACAGTGTAGATAACATGTTCTATGGAGTCCATGTCATGACCATACATGTGAAGTCTGTCTCATATCCATGACAGGACTAACACATGTCTCACCTGCTCTACAAGCCTACAAAATCACTGTGGTATACATAGTACATGCTGGAGAGACAGGTATGTAACAGAGACAGTACACTGTATGCAAAACAGCACCCCCCATGGATGTGAAGCATACATCTGCTGTGATACACATTATGTGCAGGTTACACAATGGAATGCAGAACACTACAATCATAACTGGTGTCACACAACTGTCTGTACTACACACAGGATATTTGTAGGTGGGTCATCTCCATCACCACAGCTTGAGATGTGTTAGTTCCCAAAACCCTGGTGACACTTATCAAGAGTAGCAGACCACAGATTAGGGATGCATGAGTATGCTGAATGCCTCCATTGTCCTTGTTAGCCTGCTAAACACATATGATCCTATGAAGCCATGCACTTATAGTCCTGTACCTTGCTGAAGACATATTTCTGCTGTGCTGATGTGCCATCCTGTGCTGCTTTATTGCCATTGTGTATCCATAGGTTATCCCAACAGACTCCTAAAACAGAAACAGAAACAGGTCCATGACATATCTGCCATTATGTAACTATACAGCCATTGCAACATCATACAACACAATGTACAGAAAAGTATGTGGCATACTCATAACAAATGCCAGCATACAGCATCTGTTGGTAAACACTACAAGTGGCATGGCAAAACAACTCTGCATTACACAAGTACATGTTAACTGATATAGCCAGCCTGTGCATCAGACACATAGCTTCATTTCCCTGCACTGATGTTGGGGATGACAGGGATGTGGCACAGTGATCATCACTTTCACAGGGTGCTGTGTGTGAGTTCAGGAGGCCTAGGCTGACCCAAATGGTTAACAGCATGTTTGTGTGATAAAGGAAGGAAAGAAAGTAAGATGGACCATGGAAAGGTGCCATGTTTGTATGTAGGAGACCTGCATTTGACAGTGACATGTGTGTGTGTGTGTGTGTGTGTGTGTGTGTGTGTGTGTGTGTGTGTGTGTGTGTGTGTGTGTGTGTACACAGTCAAGCTCAGTGCTAGCCCTACATGATAGAGCTGACAGTTTACCATCTCCAGCCCGAAACACGGGAACTTGCTCTGCTAGGAGTTGCACTGGCACCTCCATGCCCAAAGTCAGAAGCGGTGGTAGTACATAACAGTGACTGCTGTCTGCTGGGACCTTGTCTCCCACAGGAACTCCCAAGACCATAAGCCCATAGCCTGCCACATCATGGTGTGGACAACACACTCCCCTCTGTATGTACTGCCACTACAGGAGCGTAGTTGTGCATTGGGCACACAGACTTTCAGCAGATGTGGTTGCTGACCTACATCTATGAATCCAATGTTCAACTCCAACTACACGTTCCAACACAGGCAATGTGAGCACCAAGGCAGACACTGTCTCAGCCCACCTTCTGTGTACTGCATCAGTGAACCGATCCAGGGTGCCCCCAATGCGGTGGAAGTAGTCATGGATTTCATAATGTGCTGCATCCATAAACTTAAGCATATGTCTGGTGTTCCACTCAGAATGTCCCTGTGCCTCCCTGATGACCTAAAACATGCGCAGAGTGACCTGTGATGTGACACCTGCAACAGGTGGTGGATGGACAGCATGCCTCTCATAAGCACCCATGTCAATCTGCCTGTGAGGGACCTTGCCAGTTCTCTGGCTATTGCCCGTATCTATACTCACTGGAGCCATAGTTGCCATACTTTCCTGTTCAATGTCACCATCCCCTGACTGTCCAGTATCTGTGGTCCCCGGGGACTGGGTATGTGTGGGCATACTGACTGTATGCAGTGACAATGAGGACAAAAGAGGGCTGTCTACCACTGGGACAGACTCAGCCCCCAGAAGCCCCACCTGTGACACACTGTGGCCATCATCATCATCAGAGTCTGAGGAGATACTGATATCAGGTTGTGTAGGGGACAGACACCAATCCTTCTGGTCACCTATGATAAGAAAGGAATAAGCAGTGCATTAATGCCTACACTTTTATGCTCTGCAGTACTATTTTGTGATACATATAAGGCTCTATACACTGTCATCACTATGACAGACCTGTTAAAAACCCAACCTCATATAGTAGGACATAAGGACAGTGATCTTCTCACTAATAGTTGTAGTTTCATGAAAATAACATCTCATTACACCGAAATCTCATTATCAGCTGTGAGATACACTGTTGACATTTTTGTATATTCTGCACAGTTGACACATATGACACTATGTAGTGTCCTGACAATACTGTCACATCTATCAGTGTGGTCACATCTACAAGCCATAAGTATGAGTCTAACGTGCTCAATCAGAATATATATGTGCAGTTGGAAATCATGCTAACAGTAGAGCAATGCAGGCAGCAGGCCTTGGAAGACAGTCTAGGGATTACACTGCTATAAACCTACATCTATAACAAAACAGTGTCATGCTTAACAGGAGCAGGACCATGGGTTTGGCCAATACTTGATGGACCTGTGAAAAGTTTTGGGAGAGTTAATGTCAGTACCACTGCATGTTCCACCACCAGAACGTAATACATCCATATATCTCACATTTAGAGTAGTTACTGTGTTAATTGTTACACTGGTCAAAATCTGAGCATGACAGTCAAACTTCAGTGAACCCCCCCCCAAAAGCAGACAGACCTGACACCCACTTAAGATTATGTATGTCCTGACACACTGAATGCTACAGTATTGCAATGTTGATCAAACTAAGCTTACCTGCAAACTCCTCTGCTGTGGACACTGTGGCACCCACATCCATGATGTAGGGTGTGATAGATGCCTGGGAGCTGTTGTGTGTGCCTAGATTTGCCAGGAACTCCTCAGTGGCTGGGAGTCATTGTTCCACTGTAAGCCTTCCACTGGCGGTGCCATAATCCCTGACTACATCTGCTGCTCTAAGGTGTGCAGCACTGATCACGTCCATTGCATGGTGTCAAACCTTCTCCTATGTCCTGCTCTGATGATCAGTGGAATTGACATCATGGACAAGGTCAGCCCACAATGCCTTCCACTGTTTCCTGCCATGCCACCCCCTGGACAGTAGGAGTTCATGGTGTTGACAGAGCACTTCCAGTGTTAACTCATTCTCTGCATCCATGAAAACTGCACAGTATCTTGCATACATGTACCCCTGAAATACAACAATATGGAAACACATGTCAGGATCACCTACATAGAAGTACACTATGTAGAGATACAGCAAGGACAGAATGGCTGGCAATATCCACTGCTTGATTACACATGTCATATTCCACAGTATGCAAACATACTAAGCATATGGATACAACTAGGATACTAGTGATAGGTATTCCCATGTGTGCCATGACAGATACTGCTCTATGTTCATACAGCTAGCACTGGAGTCTATTGTTGTGTGTCTCCACTGGGCAACCCCACCCCCGATAATATTTCAAACCTACTGTGACAAACAAATAGCAGTGTGCTATTGCAACCATTGCAAAGGGAGAGTTCCAAGAGCTCAGTGTACCACATTGACAATATATATTCCACCCTTGATGTCTTGCACATCCTCTGTATGTGTAACAAATCTTGAGATCATTGACATGTCATTATCTCAGTTCTAAGAAAGATTTAATGCTGTAATCCTTATTCCCCATAAGTATAGTCAGACATCCACACTCTAATGTAAACAAGATGGTTACATACCTGATGGAGTGCAGTGCTCCTCTGCTATGTGCTGATAAAATGCTTTGCATATGCGTGGTCTGTGTGAAGAAAGTCTCATACAGAATGGTTTCCCATAGCCAGCTGCTTGCCTTTTTACTGTGCTTCTCATCAGTAGGTGATTGCCTCTTAACCAGTCTGTGGTTCTGAAATACTAATTGCAGCCAACACAGCTGATTTGCACTATCATCAGCCAATCACATGCAACCACATTACAAATTATAAGGCTTTTGGGTAGATTAGAGGCCCTTTCTGATATGTTGTGCTGGACATTACTGGGATGAGGAGACTACTTCATTGCAGAGAGTAGGTCTGTAGCAGCAACTTTTACATAGAGATGGGTGTACTACAGGCCACAGCTGCTGCTGGATGTAATAGGCATAGGGAGATAGTGTGAACATTTTGGAGGACAACAAGCTGTAGGAGTAACTGTGGGATCTGTGTCAGCCTTGTTGTAGAGCAAAGCTAGAGTGAGGCTACCCTTTCTAGTCCAATTAACGCATGCGCTTAAGGTAAGTATGTCAGGCAACAGTATCACTAACAGAATACTAGGCCACATGTTTGTTTTGTCCTTGAGAAACATGGGTGATAAATATAACAATATGTCCACCATTTGTGTGACTGTCAGGCCATGTATTATGGTCTGTTAGTAATTTGGAACATGTATGAGGGCAGTCCTTGTTACAAGGAGGTACTTCAAATGTGTTATGTTAGTTGTGCAGCTGTGGTAATCAGCACTGTGAGTTTCACAGGATTGTGTGGTGCACTCTGATATTAATGACCCTCATTTGCAGTACCTAAGTTGAATTTTTCTGTGAATGCATATTAATGCATGATGTGACACATTATGCACTTATGTTTTTGCTATAGGAATATGTGAAGTGTATTTCCATCTGCAGGCCTGAGACTTCCATCAGTGAAATGCAGACTCATTCATTATTTGCTGAATCACAATACTATAATTCCAATGCTACTCACCACTGGATTTGAACCAAGGACTGTGTGTGGCAAAAGTGTACTGTTTGTAAGGCATTTAACAGACTGAGCTACTGAGTCACTGCTATAATAGGTGTATTTGCAAGATATATGTGCAGACGTACAGGCTGTAACAAACATTTTCTACATGCATCAGTATGTGCATGGCTTTATATGGATGATTTCTGCACCAGGGTCCTAGTTGAACATGTTTTGCCATTAATGCCTTAGCTGGTGTCTTTCTATGTGTTGCTGATAAATGGGCACATTTGCTTGGTATTGCAGGCCTCACTTACATCTATTATTATGCCTTTGGCTTTCTAGTGGAATATTATTGAATCAGATTCCAAGGTGACGCTCCCATTTTTTTCCCTTACTTTTTCATCATGTTTGCACAGCATGGCACGCAATTCCGCTGAAACATGCCTAATTACTGTAACTGGCAATTACTACCTGTTTTAATTGAGTTGTGTGCCATGGCAGGTTAATGCAGTTGTCTGCAGGTGCGATGGTCTTGGGTTCGAAATATAGGATGGGTGTTTATTTTGTAAATGTGCATCACAATTTTAAAAACACATATAGTCAATATATCTCTATTTAGATGAACTTAGAGAAGTTGCAAAACGAGGAGAGTCATGCATCATCAGACTAAAAAATATGAAGAAAAGAAAAATGAAGCGATAGGAAAGTGGTGAAATGGGGTGCAAGCAGGAGGAAAAACATAGTGAAAGGCAGGTAGGGATGTACAGGGCAGGTGTAGGAAGGAACTATAGCTATCCATTTCTTGTGTAGCAACAACTGTGCACTTTAACAGAATATGTACATGACTTTGAACTTTCACCCCTCAGAGAGAGGGATGAGGACACCATAACTGCATTGTCGAGCCAATTGGACCAAATTGCATGTGTCATTGGACATGTGTGCAAAATGGAGAGCTATGCATGGGACAATATATATATATATATATATATTTTTTTTTTTGGGACAAGTGCCCATTTTTTTTCTTAAAGTGAGAGTGGAATGTTGGGGAAAGGACATAGGTACATGTGGAACAGATAAGTTGGATAGATGAGGATGCATTTGCAGACAGACAGGACAGCAGACATGGGCAGTGTGTGACACATGAGGGGGTGAACACCTTAGATGGGGCTGGTGTTGTGGAATCTAAGTTCCATATGCCTCCACAAGGAAGCAGAGTGACTCACATCTCCATCCATGGGACTGTCAGCACTGCTCTGTCACTGCCCTGGGGGTGGAAGTGGTGGAGGTGAGGTTAACCCACCAGGTTGGCTAACATGTCCTTGGTCCATCACAGGTGGTGGTCAAAAGCACAGTAGATTATCCTGAGCACCAAAACCAGAAGCTCAGCCCAGGTGACAACTCCTCCTCCACCACTGCTCCCAGAGGTGGCCCCATCCCCATCCCATGGGGCGGTACTACCTAACACCACAGTTAGTGCAGGGGCAGCAGAGGGGGCACAACCAGTATGGGTCCCAGACATGTTGGGACCTGTTGCCATTGCCAGCGGAGGCAAGGTAGGCGGATCAGCAAGAACCAGCTTACCTTAACATGTTGTGGTAAATGAGGTATAGCAATAAGTTAAGATTAGTAATAGCCAAACCATTGTTAGTATTAACAGAATGAAACATCATAGTTATTAATCCAAATACATCTTAATGCATATTATGTGTAACACAACATTAAGTAACATAACAGTCAATATGTTAACAGCATGCCAGTAAGAATTAAACCATGAGGCCAACAAAACAGTTTAACAAAATATTTCAATATTGAATCATAATAAAACATAACAATAATAAATCACATTTTACCAAAATATAATTAGTTTAACAAAATATGTTAATATTAAGTCATAATAATACATAACAATAATAAATAAATGAAGATAAGGGGTGGGAAGAGAGAGAGAGAGAAAAACATTCCATTACTGACAATGCAGACTATATCTCTGAAAACACTGAAAATAAATACTCTACAGGGGTGTAGTGTCGGTTCTGAGTACAGTGACTACATTTCTCCTACACACATACCTACCTCTTAAGCTGTTAGCATGTGTCAGTATGGGCCAAGCAACAGAAAATGCAGGTACACAACTACATAGAACAGTTTCACATAATATGGACTTATATATCACCATATATATTATATATAACTACCAAGGTGTTCTGTTAGTGGATTTAGTAATATTTGTTAATGCACTGCATTCCAGGTAATCATTTTTCTGGTATTCCTGTGACAGATGGATTAGGCAGTTTTAATTACATTATGAGAAACTGTGACACTTGAGAGGCATGTTTGTGTATGGTACATAAACTAGACAGCCGCCATGCCTTAGTTGGCACGCTTGAGAACAGAACCCAGTAGCTGTTTCTGCAGGGGACATCTGCGAATCATGTAACAATTGATTGCAGCAACCTAGTACCGACATGCAAGGAATACAGCCATACTTGAAATATTTAGACATATTTATTTCAGAATCAACAGTGCTGCTTATTAACACTTTATTGGTATTGCTGATAATTATTTGTGAAATCTAAACACAGTATCTGCTCATAACATGGGTTACCTCAACCATATACTTTTTGTTCCTGGAGTAGGAGAAATTGAGAGCATTATGTGACTGATATCGGTCTGGAGACAACCTTGGACCGTACTATGAGTTGAGCAATACATGTTACAGGACATTCGTTTTGCAGTCTAGAATTATTACAGTGCTATACTTGACTGCAGTGACAGTAGAACACGCATGCATGGAATGCAGCCATACTGCATATATTAAGACAGATTTCTTTAGAAATCAACAGTACTGCTTAACATTTTATTGGTATTGCCGATAAATATCTGTAAAGTTGATACATAATATCTGTCCATAGAGTGGATTACTTCACATATACACCTTTATTACCTGGAGTAGGAGGAACAAAGAAAATTATGTGACTGATACTGGCCTGGCGACAGCCTTGGACCATACTATGAGTTGGCAATATAGTTTGCAGGCCATTAGTTTTCCATTCTATAGCTATTACAGTGTTACACTTGACTGCCACAACCTTAACACAGACAAGCAATGCATACAGCTCTACTGCAATAGTTATGACAAAATAATCCTGCTGTACACCATTTTTTTTACTGTTATTGGTATTGTAAATTGTTTACTGCAATACAGTTCTTTTTGTTCATTTATTAAACTACAGCTGTAATTGCCCATTTATTATACTGCAGTTCTACTTGCCCATTATTGCACTACAGTTTTTATTGTATATACTTTATTGCAGTAGCTGCTTTACTCTTTCTTGCTTATTGCACTACAGTGAACATAATAAATCCATACTTACCACACTCACGGTGCAATCTGGCCAGGCGCCCAGCATAGGAATCAACATTGCAAGTCCTCTCAGCTACAGCTGTTGGGAGAGAAGCACACCATTATGCATATATGTTTTGCCGACATTCAGCTTGCATTTTGATAAAACAGTGGAAAACATACTTACATATTTGTGGGGCATGCCCAGGTCTTGTCTATTGGACCCAGGTGTCCAAGTTTTCCCTCTTTCTTCTATTCAAGTCATCATAATGGTGATGACACTGCTCACCAATGTGCGGGATACCAGTAGCCAACCAGTCCCAGGCCTTTGCCTTACATTCTGAGCCCTGGAAACCGCCCTGCATCAGGCTGAGTTCATAATTCTTTACCAGGAGCCCAACAAAGATCCTGGAATCCTATACACCCCATCTCTGTGCACAAAAGCGTGCACCCACTCCAAGACTGTTGGCATATCAGCAAATAGGCAGACTCCAAAGAATGGTGCAGAGTTCCCACCTATTGCACCAAATATAGGCTGTTTTCTCACCTTTACACATTATTGTCAATATTCAAAAAAGCACCACATCACTTAGCAGTGCACAAACCAGCTAACTAAGGTTTTAACGAAGCTTAGCACTGCACAAACAGTAGTAGCTGTTAGCATGTTTAAGCAGTGCTTAGCACAGTGAAGCAGTGACATATTTCACAAATTTGTTTTTAAGATTAAACATATAAATAAATTAAATTACAGACATTTTATGACTGGTACAGACTTGAACTCAGGACCTACTAAGCATTAGGCTGTAACTCTACCCATTTAGCTACTTGGATACTATGAAAACTAGTATACCATCACCTATACTACCAGGCTACCTGCTAGCATTGCTGAGCAGTGTGCCACACCAGGCAAACATGCTTAGACAGACCAAAAAATAAATAATTAATAACATCCAGTTTCTATTTTTAGATGTCTTGCAGCTGTCGGCTATGTATGTATAAGCTCTGTTCAGTTCTGCGGGGCTCCATACTGCATGCACAAATGGCAATAAAAAGTAAATAAATATGTAATTGTAATTAATTACATCTGTTTTCTATTGTTAAATATGTAGCAGGTGTCAATTGTCTATATGTGATCACAGCTTAGCATCACTGTGCTCCATGCTATGACATACAAACATACAGAGAGGAAAAACATTGATAAAAATTAAATATTACACATTTAAAACAATTCCCAGCATTTCAAAAACTAGTATGAAACGTAAAAAAACAATGAACTAAAGAAGAGCTTCAGACAAAGAAAACCAGGTCTGGTAGTAATAACAAAATTCTTCCGTTGTTTATTCGGTACCACAAATACACATGAAGCGCTTTTCGTCATACCATTTGGGATGACTTCTTCAGATAAAATACATTTAGCAGCCTCCAGCTTAAAAAGCTCCATTCCAGACCAATTAACCAATCATCTGAATGAAGTACTCACAATTGAGTAAAAGATATTAAAAGAGAAGCTATCCTAAAAGTTAAAAAGGCAGTCCTAAACTACAAATTAAACACATACCCATATATATATATATATAAATCTTTCTTAAAGAAATGGACCATAAAAAATATTCATAAATAACTTAGTGTCCCTACAACCCAGACTCCAATAAAATTTATACAGAACAATTAAAGGGGTCAAGGGGAATACAAGCCTATGGACCTAGAACCGTAAAATTGCGGCTATTAGTAATCCGCCTAGTGGGGGAGCATGTTTCGGGGTAGTATTAAGAAAGAAATCTGGTAATAAAGCATCAATTTAGACTTCTTTGACTTAAATTCGTGAACTCTCCCAGGTTGTTTAAATTGATGGTTTATTCTTAAAATAATCCCTAAATGGTTACTGAAATAAACCCTACAAGGAGCCTGATATTAGTTTAATTTAAAATCTAGTGTTATCTGTTCAGGCTTTTGAGTTTTAAGAGACATGAAATATTACAGTGTTCATTTAATCCTGGTTCCAGGAAGGCATTTGTTCTGAACTGCCAGGATAATTCATGTTCTTCTAATAATAGGTTAAATTGACCCCTTCTACTGTCTGGTCTCACTTGGTCCAACCCCACAAATTTAAAGCTGTGGTTAGGAAAGGTAGAAATATGTTTGACCAGTGCATTGTCCATCTTCATGTTAGAGATAGCATTAATATGCTCATATATTCTATCTCGCAGTCTCCTTTCCGTCTTTCCTATATAGAAACATGAGCAATTCGAGCATAATGCTCCATACACTACCATTTTAGAATTACAGTTCAATTTGTAATTGAGAGTATAAGTCTTTTTATTAATCAACTGTTTATTTCCTGTCTTAATGTATTTACAATAATTGCAACTACCACAACTGAAAGTCCCTTTGCCTTTAGTATTAGAGCCTCGACTCTCTAAGAGTGCTTTTAGACTTTTACCCCTCCTATATGTTATCTTGAGGGGAGAATCAAAAATTGGAAAACACTTTTTATCATATAAAAGTGTAGTCCAGTTTTTATATAAAATGTTTTTAATGATGTTACTTTCAAGGCTGAATGTCGTGATAAATCTAAAACATTCCCCCTGAGTACTTACAGTGGGCCCATCCATGCTAGAGTTGTTCCCGGTTTGTACAAGTACTCCCGAGTCTAAGTTGCCATAATTGTCCGGTGGGTCCTGACTTGTCAATGTGTCCACTGGTTTGTTATGGGTATTTTTTACCCTTAACAGGGGGATGATTGTCCCATTATTTCTCTTCATCTTGACCTCATCGAAGATGTTTTTAAGAAGTGACCTAGGGTACCCCCTATGGTAGAACATGTCTTCAACCAGTCTACATTCAGAAATAAAGTCAGCCTTTCATGTTACCATACGGGCTACTCTTATCGCTTGCCCCTTAACAATAGCTTTCTTTTGACAGTAAGGATGTAAGCTCGTGAAATGTAGGAAGGAATTACTATAAGTAGCCTTCCTGAAAATCTTGGCATAAAATTGTCTATCTTCCCTGTCCTTTATTAAATTAATATCAAGGTAGCTGATTACAGTCTCCTGAAAATCGGACTTGAATTGAAGAAAGCTTGTCGTACTATTCAAATAATTGACCAGTTCAGTTCCTGTGTTTTCATTGCCATGGAGACAAATGAAAATATCGTCCAGGAATCTGGTATAATATTTGATATTATGTGAATACCAATCCGAATTCAGGACGTATTCAGCCTCCCAGTAGGCCATGACTGTATTTGCAAAACTGGCTCCTACTGGGGACCCCATAGCTATTCCGCATTTCTGCAGGTAGTAATCGTTGTCAAATAGAAAAAAGTTATTGGTGAGGATTATGTCAAGTAGAAATGTGACTAGATAAATTTCATTACTGGGTGCTCCTTTTTTAACTAGATATAAGTTCACCCATTCAAGCCCTATGTCGTGTGGTATTGAGGTGTATAAATCCACCACATCTACTGTGAGGAAATTGAATTCCTCATTAAATTCTATTCCATTGATTTTAGCCAAGAAAGCCCATGAGTCTTTACTGATTTGAGTTTCGTTAGCAAGGTATTTTTTCAGGATATTATCCACCAATTTTGCACTTGCATAAGTTATGGAATTTCTCCCATCTATTAGTGGCCTGAAGGGAGGATTTTGTAGGTTTTTTTGTATTTTTGGTGTTGCAAAGAAGACAGGTATTCTAGGCCATTCAGTTTTAATATAGTTATACATATCTATATCTATATAGCCTTCAATAAACAAATCACTGAAATAACTTTTCATCAATCTATATGCACGGTTAATTTCATTCACACTCACTTTTTGGTAAGTGTCATTGTCAAACAAGGTGGAGACTCTTTGAATATAATCATAATGATCAAACAGAGTGAGCCCCCCTCCCTTATCAGGTTTGATTGCCCTCACATTCAGTGTTTTAAATAGTTTGAGGAAATCTTTTCCTTGGACTGTGGTGTTAGGTTGACTGTTATTCTTGTTATTGTTCATAAAGATTTTATTCACTTTATTAGCCAGACACCTCAAGTCTAGTTCCATAATGTCCTCAAATAACTGGAGGGTTGGATCCAAGGGGGGGGGGGGGTTGTAGTCACTCGGGATGTGGTAAGTCGAAGTAGTATAATCAGATTTACCTAGAAGTAAATGTAAGTTAAGTTTTCTGACAAACAATTTCAAGACCTTAATACTCTCCACTAGGTCCATGTGTTGGTTAGGGATAAATGTATAGCCCTTAGCCAGCAGTTCTACAAAGCAGGGATCTATATCCAAACTTGAATAGTTGTATATTTTAAAGTCTCCTGCTCTGTTAGTGGAGATCTTAGGTAGTACAATCTCATTAACTATCTCCTCGGTTTGTTCAAGGGGCGTTAGTTGTTTTTTTGAATCTTTTGGTTAATAAAATTCTTTTTTGGAATAGCCCCTTGATATGCATAATTAAAGTTGTCCACCTGGTCATAATGGTTAGGGTTGTTATCATCCCTCTCTTTATTCCTCCTAAGTCGATTTGTCCATGCATTCCCTTCTGGTTCTGAGTTATTTCTTCCATTGAGGTTAATATGGACTCCTCCATTACTATTATTCAAGTCGTCAGTCTCTGTGTCTACACCACCTTCCCCTACTGTGCCTGACGAACCATAATTCGTTTGGGACAGTGGTGGATTAGGATAAGCTGTACCATTTTCGTATGCTCGACGGTCCCTCGCCATTTTCTTGTTTTTATTAAATTTAAGTCTTATTAAGAGTTGGTCACTTGTAGAAAAGGATCTATCATAGTCGTACTTGTAACGGGGAAACTCAGCACTGGAAAGAATTTCCCCGTTCAAATCTTTAACATCATTAGATAAGTCAATGATCTGCAGCCCATAGTGCTTAACCATAAGTTTTAGTAAGCCTATTCCCTGCATGTCAAAGAACGATAAAAGTTCTCTGTGGAAAAGAGAATTGGCTACCAGTCCTGAGGGAAAAACATGGTAGCGCAAACCTTTTGGTACCAATTTTTCATTAATACATTCATTGAGGTAGTTGACCTCGAGCTGTAATTTCTTTATTTTGACCATTTTAATGTCCAAGAGTTTTAATTTGTTTGCTAAACTCAGTCCACTGACCTGCATAATGTTGGCGTCGTCAGCCGAAAATCCCGTACCGTTTGCTTGTTGGAAAGTCATTTTACTGGTATCATTAAGCCATTTATCGAAGCCGGGAGTTCCAATAAGCTCTCCGACGCCTCCTCCTTCCCCAGTAGATGTAGTTGTATGTCCTTGTCTATTCAGACTGGAACCAGGGTTATTGCCAGGGATAATTCCCGACTAAGGATTAACTCGTCCTTCACTATCTGCTGGTGTACCACGCATGCGTTACGCTGGTGTAATGTCCTCATCAGAGCCGTTACCGGTCGCTGGAAAAGCTGCAGAATTAAAGTTGCCGGTTTCAAATCTGGCTGCTAAATCATCCACACGCTGAGTCAGTGCCAGAATTAGAGCAGTTAAATTGCCGTCATTGTTGGATTCGTGCAGTTGATCTTGTAATAGCAAACTGCTATTGATCGAGTTGTCAGACTTGTTCAGATTTTCCGAAGCCATGAAGCTCTACAAACCAAACCAAAAACTAGTAGAAAACGTAAAAAAACAATGAACTAAAGAAGAGCTTCAGACAAAGAAAACCAGGTCTGGTAGTAATAACAAAATTCTTCCCAGCATTTCAACAGTAGCAGGGAACATTACAGGGAGGCTCACCCTGTACATAACATCTGATCAGGCATCCACAACAATGGGTAGCATCTACAGTTCTCCCTACACAGATTCAATATCTCTATTCCTATGCTCTCCCTTGGCAGTATACCATCATTAATATATATGGCACATTGCAGATGGGGAACCATGGCTGTGTACATGGATACAATTTGTGTAGGCTCTACATGGTGTGTACATGGATTTTATTAAATCCTGAGGTATAATTCTAGATCTGGTAGCCCTATCCATCCTGCTGCCCATGCTCTCATATGATGGTTTAAAGCAATTCTTGGTTTATTGCGGTACCAGAGAAATCTAAGAATTGCAGTGTTAAATTATTTAATACAACTTTTTGTGGGGGTAATGTTAGTGATTGCATAATATATAAGATTTTTGGTAAGATAAGCATTTTGATTAGATAGCCTCTCTTCCATCGTGAATAAAATGTTATTCCATTTGTCTATTAGATTTTTTATATTGTTTATAACATTAGTATAATTATAATTTATTATATCTTTAATGCTATTTGTTATAATTATTCCTAAATAATTAATTTTCTTCTTTTTGACAATATATTTAATGAATTTATTTTTGATTCTATTCTTATTTGTATTTATAGGTGGGAATTTTGTTTTGTCATCATTAAATGTTAAACTAGACTTTCTTTAAAATACATCCATTGCTAAGAAAACTGCAGATAAAGAATTATCATTGTCATTTAATGTCAGTAAGATGTCATCAGCAAAGAGTTGAATTTTAGAGTTTACATTCTCATGTATGTTAATACCTTTTATATCTATATTTGAGCTGAGAAAATTAGCAAATATTTCCATAATTAAGGTAAAAAGAAGAGGTGAAAGAGAACATCTTTGTTTGGTTCCTTTCAAAATTTGTATAGAATCAGAATCTCCAGTTTAATCAGTCAAAAGCAATATTAATAATATCGGGACTCATTAATGTTAAGTTCCCTTTTTTTATTTGCATAGTCAATTATTGTGATTATTCTTTTAATATTATAATCAGTATTTCTGTTTAAGATAAAGCTAGTTTGATCTACATCAGTCATGTTGAGTAGAATACATTTTAATCTATTAGCATGAATTGCGGTGAGCAATTTATAATCTACATTTAAAAGGGAAATTGGCCTGTATGAAGAGCACTTGTCGGTTTTTAAAACTGAAGAGATAAAAGTACATTTCCAGGAAGGAGGAACTTTAGCTAGGTCCTTGATTATAGAGCAAACCTTGTATAATATGTCACAGGCTTCTTTGGGTAACAGTTTATAAAGTTCAGATATAATCCCATCACTACCTGATGCTTTATTAAGTTTCAGTTAGAAATTTGAGTTTGAATTTCAGACACATAGATTAGTTTGTCAATTACTGTAATTTCATGTGGTCATCAGATAATTTAATTTTTATATTTTTTAAGCAAATATTTTAATTATGTCTTCTGGATATATTAATATATTATTTTGATTGATTTTATTATAATAATCTGTGAATTCCTTTAGAATATCTTATATTTCTGTTGCTTTTCTTTGATTCCTATGTGAGTAGACTTCTTTTATATGATTAGACTTACTGAGTCATTTTGTTGTGGCTAAATTGTGCATAGACTTTGGATTAATGGAGAAATTAATCATCATAAAATTCTTAAGGCTGATTTTAGTTTTATGGTTTAAGATTTCCAAGTATTTGTTGTTTAGGTTATTAATCTCTTCTGCATTATTACTTTTATTTGTTTGATTTTCTAATTTAACTTATCACGTTTTTCTTGTATATCATGTAATATTTATTTATTTTATTTTATTTAGCATTTGTTTACTGGGAAAGTCCAACTTGGAAAAAAAAAAACAATTTTCACCGGAGGCCCTGGGAGAAATGCTCCAGACACGTCTTTATAATGTAATTCTTTGTCCCATTGTTTTTTATATTGACAACCAATAAGTGACTCTACCAAAAAGATATGCTTTTAGCACATACCATGAATACATGAATACATTTCTGAAGTATCTTCTATATTATTAATTTCTATAAAGGAAATTTCCTTAATACAAAAAAAAACGTCCTTAAATTCTTTTAAACAAGTTATATATGCTGGTAATATTCTGATTTTTTAACATTATTATTATTAGATTTCAAAAACAGCTCAAAGGTAATTGCATTGTGATCTGAAAGCGGATAGATTACTCTTTTGACTTTGCCTAGTGAATCAGTCAGGTCATTAGAGACATAAACTCTATCAGTTCTGGATTATGTTCCATCTTTATGGGAAAAATGGGCAAAAGTAATGAATTTGGTTCTGAAAATTCATTTATGTCTCTAAGATGAAACAATTCAGTAAATTTTAACAATGCCTTTGCAGATGCCTGTATTCTCCTTTTATCTATTGTGTTATTATCACTTGGTAAAGATAAACAATTAAAGTATCTCCTAGAATGACACTGCCTTTCAAGTTTTGAATTACTTGTTCTAGCTATTGATCAGCTGTTTTATTTCCTATTCCAGGAATCCAGTCTAAGTTAACAAGAGTTAATATCCTCATATTATACTTTATAGTTACTATACAAAGCATAATTTTATCATCTTGATATGTTTCTATAACCGCAGGCACAGGCAGTGGATTTCTCCATAATATAGCAACCTCCCCTTTTTTAATTATATTGCGAACTGGATAGTTTTTAGTATTTACTCTCTCTATGTCTTCTGAATAAGTGTGTTTCCTGTAAAAACATGGCTTCAGAATTAAACAACTTCAAATGTCTGTTTAAGCTACCCCTCTTGCATCTGTTATTTAATCCAGTGACATTTATGGAAATACAATTAATAAATTCCATGTGCCCTACTGCTCAGAAGTATACATGTACTTCTCATAGATAATGACAGTCTGTTAGTAAAGAACTGCTTAATAACCATTATGTGAGCATTAACGTTTGAAGGTATGATTAGTCATAAAATAGTTACTATTGTGGACAATCTAAAAAAGCTAAAAATATAATTATCATTAAACATTTGCTTTTAAAATGCCTGTTACAACCCATGGAGTCTAACACTCCTTGCTTGAATAGTCTAACTATCCAAGCAAACACATCCAGCCAATACTCTGGCAAAAAAAGTTTACTCTACCACAACAAAATATGGTGCCATTAACAATAAAATAAAGACGACTCTGTATCATTTAAAGCATTGCTAATATATAACAGTACTAAAATTATTTCACATCTTAACCTGCTATTTAACATATACATTCTCCAGTTTTATCCGTTCATTAAGGTGTTAAAGTAGGTATGCTTACATCTCGTATTATTGTTCCTTATCTATGCATAGTTTTGAAATTCATAACGATATAAAATATGAAAGATTGCTGCACAACAATTTAAAATGTTTTGTAGTGCGTCCCAGCATAAGACTAATGCACTTTCAGACCCTTCTATTCCATTTTTGTAAGATTCTATTAAAGTAAAAAATAGTTCTACAATATTTAAACATTTCATTATTTGTTTATATTCAGTGGTTAATTACTGTAAATTAAAGGCTCTGGTGTTATTTATGTCACATATACATGTTTATTGCTTCTTTTGGTTTATATATGAGTCTTTTAAGTGTATTGACAACATATTCATATCATGTATGTCAAGCCTCTAATAATGCTCTAAACATTATATATATATATATATATATATATATATATATATATATATATATATATATATATATATATATTTCAAATATATTTGCTTATAAATATATTCAAAAGTATCTCACAGTACCCTGCCTGAATATTTTTGATCTCTGGCTGTATTTTAATTTAAATTGAAGCTTTTCATTTAAGGTTTTATCACTTCTATTTTGTATCTTTTTCTTGTATTACATTTGTTTTGTTTTATGTTTTCTGCTCTGCTGGACTTTTAAGAGTTCTTGGCTAGGGTCAGTTAAAAACTCTTTTGGAAACAGTGAATAGCATCAGTTACTTAATGGGAGGAGCTGAGAAACAGCATTGCTCTTTTAGTTAGCAATATATTTAGCTGAAGTGTTTGGCCTGCTTGCTGTACTCTGCCTGAATATTGCTGATCTCTGGCTGGATTTTATTTTTCCCTCCCATCCACCCCGTTGTTGTTGTGTTCTTATATTTGATGGCTTTTGAGTTGCCCGTCCCTACTATAAATATGATTTTGGACACTCCTCCCAGTCCCATCTAATCAGCTCATTGTACTGAGTACAGAGAGATAATTTGGGAAGGCCTACTCCTTTCTCAAACTTGAATTATCTTCTGTTTCCTCCCTTCCCACTTAACCTAGAAAAAATGCACCTTATTCTGCTGCTTTTCCTGTGTTTGTGTCTCTTCCTACTTTATTACTTTATTTTGCTTTTGCTGCTTGTTCTTAAAAGTGTTCAATTGCATTTATTATTGCTTGTTAGTAGCCTGATTAAATTGTAACTGTTATTTTAAGCCTTTGGTTTAAGCACTTGGGCTTCAGGCCAGTTATGTGAAGAGAGATATGACTGAACTCTTAGATTATGTGTCCCAAGCAGGTATGTCCCCAGCCTTAAGCAGCATTTTACCTTTGCCTAGGATGACACCTCAAAAAAAAAAAAAGAAGAAGGAAATAATTGACTTTAACTATTGGCTTAGTTTCTGATGTCATTCAAAGGGGATAAAGTATCTGTCAGCCTGGGATGACATGGTCATCAAACCTCAGTGCTTTGCCAGAGGTAGTTTTCATCTGTCACCCCCGGGATTTTGGTTATTGACTAAGGCTCTTGCAATCTCCCTAGTGCCTTATTTAGGCAATGTCACAAGAACAACATTTCTGATGTAAAAATACCCTCTAAAAACAACTTCAAGGTTATGTTGCTAAACACTAGGAGACTAAACCAGAAACTGCATTCACTGGAAGCAGTCCTCATCCTGGAAGATGCTGACATTTGTGCAGTCACTGAGACCAGGTTTATAGCTGTAGAGAGCACCCCAGCTATACCAGGTTACATTTCCTCCCCCAAGTTCAGACCACAAACTGAAGGCATGAGAACTAAAGAAGGTGATGTATCAATATTCCTTAAAGATAAATACACATATAGACTGGTTAAACAGCATGATTCCCTTAAATTACTTCATGTGCAATTGACTATAAGTAAGACCCCTGCATGGATCAGGCCATCCACTCAGCCTACTTGAATCGACGTGAGTCAATCAAGTTACAACCAAACACCCTGGTTTTGGGTGACTTTAATTACCCGTCCATAGATTGGGTAAATTATACAAGTCCTAGCTCACTTGTCCAAAGGTTCAGACTTTGTTAACTCCAATGCCCTTGCCCAGGTGGTTGACATACCCACAAGATGTTCAACATCTTGGACCTGCTGCTCACCAACATGGGAGACAACTGCACCACCCCACAGTGCGTGGCCATCCCTGGTCAGTTCTGACCACAGATCAGTCTTGCTAGAAATACATATAACACAAGACCCCCACCTTAGCAACAACTATACTAAAAGACTTCTCCAAGGCTGATTGCAATCTCTTACGTGACAGCATAAATAGCTTCATAGCCCTCCCCCCCTCCCCACTGATGGGACAGACACCTGTGCTGAGTAATAAACCAATGCTTTATGCAAGCACCTGTGCAATTGTATTGACTCTGCCATGCCTGATAGAACCAAGACAAGATATTCAACAAAAAAAACAAACCTGCCTGGTGGGCAACTGCTATTTACAGGCTATGGAATCGCAGAAATTAATTGCTGTCTAAGAGCAGGAAGGAATGCTGTCAAAACTGGAAAATCTCCCTCCGCAATGTAAACAAACAAATAAGGCTCCTAGTGAGGTCCTACATATCTAACTAGGAATCCAAATTAGTTTTCTTAACTAAGGATAACCACAAGGTGTTCTTTAGTTACATCCATAACCTCAAAGGTAAGGCCCAGATTTGCGCTGAACTCATAGATGATGGTACTATGGTACTACATATATAAAACCTGTGGATATTGCAAACCTGCTAGCTGACAGATTCAGTGAAAATTTCACTCCCCTGTCCCCACCACATATACCCCAAAGCATCCCAAACACCTGTCCCCAAGCTAGTATCTCCAAGAAACAGGTCTTAAATGCCCTCTTCAAGGCCAAAAAACACAACCTCTATGGGACCAGACAACATCCTGGGCTGTGTTCTATATGGGTTAAAACTGGAATTAGCATCACCAATGAGCATGTTTTTCAATCACAGTCTAAGCATTGGGTTTATCCCAGTGGGATGGAAAACAGCTACCATCATCCCTTTGCACAAAAGGGACATACCCATGGACCCTGGGAACTATAGACCCATGAGCCTGACCAGCCTTTTCCGCAAGGCCATGGAACAAATCATCATGGACCTTATTAGCAAAGATATAGGAAATCTCCAAATGTTGGACCCCACCCAGTTTGACTTTGTCAAGGGGAGATCATGTCTGTTAAACTTGATGGACTTCTTTGAGATAGTCACCAAAGCCCTAGATGTGGGAAAATCTGTGTATATGGCCTACCTAGTCTTAGCCAAGGCCTTTGACACAATCACCCACTCAGGCATCATTGATAAACTCACCCAGCTGGGTATCAACACATATAATGTCAGGTGGTTTGCAAACTGGCTCACTGGTAGAACTCATATTGTCAAAATAGAGGACACCACCTCCTCCAGAAGACCCATAACCAGTGGTCTTCCACAGGGATTGGTTCTGGGGCCTCTACTGTTCAGAATCTACCTCTATCAAAAAATGCAGGCTAAGACTAAAGACTGTGGATGACAAAGTTTGGAATTCAATTACCTTACATTAGTAAACTACCTGTTAATTTTCTGATTCTCATTTATGTTATAGTTGAGCATGTTATCACTTCATGTTTTGCTGGTAATGATATGTAAAGAAGTAAAAATAACCTTGTTTGTATAGAAAGAAAACAAACACTCCTTGAAATCGTATTTCCTTTGTAAATAATGAAAATGGAAAAGGAAAGTTCTTTATTTTCCCCTTAATTTCTTCTTTTTCTTGTCTTATTTCCAGTTGTCACTATTTGTCTTTTTGAGGATATAATGGACCAGTCTATATCTTCTGTTTGTTCTAAAATTTTGTTAGTTCGTAGATATGACAATGCAAGGTCAAAATCTATGAAGAATTTAACCCATTATAAAGGAAAATTTTCAGCCTGTCTGGGAACAGTAAATTTACTTTTATCTGTTTTTTAAGTTCTCTTATAATGGGAAGGGATTGTTTCATTTTATACACCACTGTTGCTAAATAGTCATTATCAAAACAAATAATATTTCCTTCTGCGTTAAGTGCTGACTTAGCCGAGGCAGTTTTGTGTGCAGGTTATTTACCTTGAGATGAAATAAATTTAACCATGATTGACCTGAGAGAAGTACTGGACTTCGATAGAGAATTAACCAGAGATCTGTGTGCTCTATCTTTATACCAAAAGAGAGAGCTTCGGACAAATCTAAAGTTTTAGGGATCCAGGTACACAAGAAATTAACTATATTGTTCCCTCTGTTCTTTCTGGAAGACCAAAATACGAATGCTGTTCCTATGGGACCTGTTTTCAATGTCATCTATTTTGGTTAGTCAGGAGTTGTTCTGTTTTTAACAGGAATTCAGTATTGTTTTCCTCTTGACTTAGTCTTCCTTCCATATCATTAAAGGAGTCTTCTTCAATGCTGGGAATCTAGTTCCTCTGTAACTGCAGAGCTTCATTAATGTATTCCATTTATTTTGAACCATTTTTCTTAAAGCCATCAAGTTTGGTGTCCAATCTATCTATTTTCAAAGACAATCCATGAATATTAGTCAGTAATGACTGAAGCTCTTTTTTGAACACAGCCTATTGAGATGCTGCCTTTGTATAACTCATGGTGCTGCAAGATACAGTGAAGAAGTTTTTCTGGCACATTTTGACAGGAAAATAGATGAATTTTAAGAAACTTTTTTGATATAATCCTCTAGGACACCAACATTTATTGCAATTCACTTAACTGAGTTGTTTAGGAATATTTAAGAATAAAATTTCCTGTCAGAAATATAGGTAGTAGAGCAGAAGAAAAGTACTGCTATCCTTGTCTCATCCTGGCCACACCTCCTCTAGTTTATTTTTGATAGTTAAGATTTGTGAAGATGGGTGACACATAGAGTAAGGAGGTAAGTAGGCATATTTGTGCTATGCTTTTTCTTGTGGTATTAGAGAGGAATTCCCTAATCCTCTAGAAGGAATCTAGTTTCCATTTTTTTTGATGACTAGGTATAGGTGCTGGTCATATCTAAGATCATCACCATGGTGAGTCAGCTGTATATTAGTTCAACAAAAATATTTTCAGAGAACACCTATTCGTTGACACATATTCAATGAAAATCACTTCCACAATTCATGGAATTTTCTATGGGCAATGAAACAACTGACCTGCAGCACAATGGAACCCACAACTTACTAAATCAAACCCGCCCAAGTTTGCCCCCACCCCCAACTATATATATATATATATATATATATATATATATATATATATATATATATATATACACATACATACCAGCTTCAAGACCACACTGCAGTGGGGAAAAGTGCAAAGTTGTTTATTTGGCCAGCTACTTCATTGTCCTTGGAAAATTCTATGAATTACAAAAGTGATTTTCACTGAATATGTGTCGACAAAGAGGTGTTCACTGAAAATATGTTGGTTAACTAATATAGACCCAGTGAGTCAAGCAGATTAGGCTATGGCTGGTGAAGTATTTGAGCAACTGGATGTGGAAACATTTTTTAATTTTTTGAATAGGAGTGGGACGATAGCTATTAGATGGTAGTTGATAGTTTATAAAGGGGTATTATGTATGATATTTTTCAGATGTTGAAGACATGATTTTCTTTTATGGATCAATTAATATGTATGGAACCTGAATTCTAAACCTACTGCTGTTATTTTGAGAGATTCTGCTTTTAATTTGCCATCTGCCAAGGTGGCTGGTTTCATACTTAGTAGGTATTTTTTTATTGCTGATGTCAAGTTTAAAGAGTACTTTGTTGCTGGTAGGGGGATGTAGAATACTGAGAGATGAAGTAAAGTTTAGTTTGGTCATTGATAAGGTACAATTTACAAGGTGGATGTTGAATTGGGTTGCTGCATTACATAGGTATTTAGAGGTTGTGGTTGTTGTTAGTGAGTAGAGTGCCTCCCAGGGTTGATCAGTGCTAGAACAGTTTGGAGTTATTTTGGTAGGCCTTTTGTAGGATTGTAAAGTATTCTTTCTTGTCACTAAGTACATAGCTCTCATCCTCTTAGCTCAATAAATCAAGACAATGCCTAAAATAATGGGAAGGACAAGGTCCAAAAATAGGGGCAAGTTCTAAATATTGCTCTTACAAACTTGCAAAGTTGTTTGAAGAACATAATTTATGTTTGTATGCATTTTCTGAAGGATATAAAGTCTGTTTTCCAGGCCAGGTCTCCATTTAATAATAGTGTCTAAGTAGTCTTTGTAAGGCAGGGTGCTGGAATGGATTTGATTCTCTTTTTTCCTGAGTGAAGCCTGCTTATTTAGGATAGTTAGGAAGATATGATTAAAATGATTAACTGTTTCATCTAGTTGTAATGTTTTTAGGCAGGTCCAGTTATATTACTTTAGAGTTGTTATAAAGCATTCAGGGTTGAAATTTTGCAGAGTATGGACTTGTTTATATTTTATTTGCTTCTGAAAGTTTAGCTGCTGACTGGTAGCATAGGTAGATGATCACTACTACTGTCTGGTAAGGTTCTTGTGGCACTGATGTTGTGGGGCTTATTTGAAAGAATCCAATCTTGTGTGGTTTCTTTGCTAGATGTTTTGTGTCCTGGTAGTCCCATTTAATAGTTGTAAGACTCCAAATAAGTTTAGGTCAGATGAGGTATCTGTTATTTGTTTCCAGATAATTTTTATATCAGCTAAGGTTATGGTCTCTTTTTTATACTGTTATGCAGACACTGAAGGACTTCTTCAACTGTGGCTTGATTGTTTTGGGGGGATTGTTTAGTCCTACTTAGCAGACTGATTTACTGTTATTGAGTGTGAGTTGGGTAATGAAACTTTCAACATTTTTTTTTAATAAAACTAACATCTCAAGCCAAGAAGTTAAATGACTTTACAAACCAGATGAACCTTAAAGATATACATGGTCTAAGATAACATTAGTCATTATTCTGTATTCACTATTCATATTGGTTTGGTACACAAACATTGATAAGGTTTTTGTATCAAATAATATATACTCTAAAATAAGTGCTGTATCTATAATGACTTGTCTACTTTTGGACCATAATGCTATGCACTTTACATTAACTACACATACAGATTTAAGATTTCTACAGGGAATTCCTGCTTATATAACTAAGTTAAAAGACTTTAGGGAATGGATAATGAAAAAAATAGGCATGTTTATGGAAACAAATGATAATGGTGACGTGACTGATACTATACTATGGGACACCTAAAGTTTATATATATGGTAAAATAAAACCATGGTAACTTAAAAAAGTAGAGAGTGGGACAAAGACTTTTTAGACTTACGAAAAAAATAGAGAAGATAAAAATGGACACAAAGCCAAATAAAGTAGCACATAATGAAATTACTAAATAAAATCAAAAATACTTAGAAGTACTGAATCATAAGGTAGAAATCAACCTGGAAAAATTGAAATTACAATCTTATCCTGTAAATCCCAAATATCTACATAAATTAGCGGTAAGATCCCCAAAATAAATAAATAAATAAATAAACAATCAAAATCTTATTAATGAGATTAAATATAAAACGGATGGTTCAGTTAAGAGTATATCTAACTTAATGGGCATATTAGAAGTGTTCAAAAGCTACTATGAAGATATAAATAATAGCACACCACTTTTGGAGACAGATAATGTAATAAATACTTTTATTCAAGAAAATATAACTACTAAGGTGTCAATGCAACAAAAACATTTTAAATAAACAAATAACACTAACAGAAGTGAAAGAGCAAATAAAAATTTAAAAGATAATAAAGCTCCAGGACTGGGTGGAATAATTCCTGAACTATATAAGATTTTTCCTGAATATATAACAAAGAAAATGGTGAGTGCCTTTACTATGGTTAAATAAAAATGTATAGCATCCCCATCATGGAAATACTCAGTTATCTCACCCATATTAAAACAAGGTAAGGACCCCAAAACTTCTGACTCATATAGGCCAATTTCATTACTAAACACTGATTATAAAATTTTTATGACAGTATTAGCTAATAGGATAAAGAAAATATTACCTAATCTAATGCATAATGATCAGACAGGGTTACTTCTTCATAGAAAAGTGCAAGATAACATTATTAAATTGCTATCATTACTAGACATAGCATGCAAATACAAAAACAACTAACTATTATCAGCCTAGACATCAAAAAGGGTTTTGATTCTATTAGTTGGTCTTATCTACAAAGAATTTTGATTGATTTGAATTCTCCTCAGATTTTGTCAACTTATTAATGAAAATTTATAGTGGGGCAGAAGCTTATGTGAAAATCAGATCATGTCTATCCTCACCACTAGAAATCCTCAAGGGAACTAGACAAGGTTGTCCTTTGTCACCATTATTGTTTGCTCTTTCAATGGACCCTTTTGTTACATATATCAAAAACAAGTAAAATATAAAAGGCTTCCAAATTAATAAGGACTATTGTCCTAAGATACAATTATTTGCTAATGATATGTTGTTAACATTGGGTGATATTGATGATTTTTTGCATGATGTTATAAATACCTTAAGCAAGTTTGAAAGAATTTCAGGGATTAAATTTAATCATAATAAATCCAAAACATTGCTAATTAACAAAAAGATCAACAAAAACCTAAAATAGAATAGCCTGTTTAATTGGGAGACTGATGTATTACAATATTTGGGTGTCAGAATAAAGAGTACACAGAAAGAGTCTGTTAAACTAAACTACAATAATTTAACAACCACCATTAGTGAAATAATCAAAAGATAGAATAAAATGTTCTTCACAATGAAGGATAGGCTCTCTTTAATTAAAATGAAAATTTTACCTAAAATTTTGTTTTATATACAGCCATTGATACAAAATTAGATTCCATGCTACTTAAATTATCATGGTTCCCTTAAAATGTATGATTGCATATAAATGGCACATTCGAGCTTGGAATAGTAATGGGATAGCATTCTCTAGCTTAGATCTTTATTCCAAATAAGTTATAATTAATGTAATATTACATTGAATCACACCTACCTATATATCTGGCTGGAAAACAATACATGGTATTCGTATAACTGATGTCAGACCTATAGAAAATCAGTTTAAGGAACAATATGGAATAAGTAAAGTTCATTGGCTTATACGTGAATTTTGTTTATTTAATAAGAAGATTGATCATTTTTCTTATGGCATTAATCAAATATTTAATAACTTTAAAAATATAATTGATTGTAATTACAGCATTAAACAATGTTTATTTCTTATATTCCCTATAGCACACTCTCCTGATTGCCTAGATTATTTCAACATTAATGCAATGCAAAAATTAAAGGAAAATAACTTGATATTCTGGCATCAGTTTATTGAAAATAAGAGGATTAAACCACTAAACTCTCTTTTATGTAGTTTTGATAATAGTCAAGGCAGTTGGTTGTTTATACACTCATGGCAGTTTATAGAAAACAAAATGAGAGTATCAATCAATGTAGAGACTGAATCTATCCCTAGTTTAATTCAACTTTTTATTAGGTTTCTTGAAAAGACAGATAATCAAAAATGAAGTATCTCACCTATCTATAAGATACGAAAAGAAAACACTCTAAAGTTTGACTCAGATTGTTGGAATTACTATATAAAGATTAATGGAGAACAAATATCTGATGAATCCAAAAAAATTGTTATTGAATTCTACATATGGTACCTCTTGTTCATTATATTGGAGATTGTATACATTGAAATGTATGAATAAGAGTTTCAATACTCAACATAAAATAAATCTTATACTTAAAAACAGTGAAACTAAATGTTGGAAATGGGATGAATTACTAGAGGCAAACTGGGTTCACATGTTCATTGAATGTAGAAATGTTGTTCAATACTGGAAAGACTTCAGATATTTTGTAAATGCTTTATGGTCTGAAAACTCTCATATTTCTAACTCACTAATCCTATTCAATTTTCCTATACCTAATGTAATACCTAAATCTCAGATTCAGTTACTCTGGTCAATTCTTGCAATTGCCAGAAATGTTATTACTTTGAACTGAAAAAGTAAACAAGATTTGATGTATAAAGATTTTATTAATTTAGCAAAAGTTGTTTGTAAAAAAGAACTGCAAACCCTGTATTATAGAACTCATAACATTACTCATAAAAAATAGTATGGCAAAAATTGGAAAACGTTTTGAACAAATACTGATAACGTCTCATGGATAAAATTATTGTTTATCATGGATGAATGTAAATATTATAGTTTTGTTATTATTTTATTGTATTTGTTATATGTAAATGTGGGTAGGTTTATAATGAAAATAAAATAA